>NC_083483.1:1102955-1137955 GCF_030014155.1 Tachysurus vachellii | reverse complement strand
TTCCAGGGCTTCGCACTTGACCCCTAATTAAAGCTGCAAGCAGCATTTCCCGGGTTCAAGTGTTTAAGGCCTTTGGATTGACATGACAATATATGTCATGTCATGCTACATATGTCATGCTACAGAGGGTGCCACAACATATGTCATGTGAAGTACTCACCCGTCCAGTTTTCCCTAAAATAAACAAAGTCATATCCATTAGAGATGAGCCGGATACTTGGCTGAAATGAGTATCCGGTACGGATAAAGCACTTCTGCAGAGTACAAGTATTATACGAGTAATACGAGTCAATATCTTATGTTTATGTTTTAAGTTTTTATGTTTTATGTTTATGTTTTTTAATATCTTAATGTCTGTATTGTATAGTATTGTGTTATTTATGTGTGTATTGTATAGTATAGTGTTATTTATGTGTGTATTGTATAGTATTGTGTTATTTATGTCTGTATTGTATAGTATAGTGTTATTCATGTCTGTATTGTATAGTATAGTGTTATTTATGTGTGTATTGTATAGTATTGTGTTATTTATGTGTGTATTGTATAGTATAGTGTTATTTATGTGTGTATTGTATAGTATTGTGTTATTTATGTGTGTATTGTATAGTATTGTGTTATTTATGTCTGAATTGTATAGTATAGTGTTATTTATGTGTGTATTGTATAGTATTGTGTTATTTATGTCTGTATTGTATAGTATAGTGTTATTCATGTCTGTATTGTATAGTATAGTGTTATTTATGTGTGTATTGTATAGTATTGTGTTATTTATGTCTGTATTGTATAGTATAGTGTTATTCATGTCTGTATTGTATAGTATAGTGTTATTTATGTCTGTATTGTATAGTATAGTGTTATTTATGTGTGTATTGTATAGTATAGTGTTATTCATGTCTGTATTGTATAGTATAGTGTTATTTATGTCTGTATTGTATAGTATTGTGTTATTTATGTGTGTATTGTATAGTATTGTGTTATTTATGTCTGTATTGTATAGTATTGTGTTATTTATGTCTGTATTGTATAGTATAGTGTTATTCATGTCTGTATTGTATAGTATAGTGTTATTTATGTCTGTATTGTATAGTATAGTGTTATTTATGTCTGAATCTAGCCATGGGGGCCACAGTCCAGTGACTTCTGTGCCGGTCCCAAGCCCGGATAAATAGAGAGGGTTGCGTCAGGAAGGGCACCCGGCGTAAAACATTGCCAAATCTAACAATGCGAATTGTCAGTACGAATTTCATACCGGATCGGTCGAGGCCCGGGTTAACAACGACCGCCATCGGCGCCGTTGACCTACAGGGCGCCGGTGGAAATTGGGCTACTGTTGGTCAAAGAAGTAGAGGAGGGAGGAGAGTGCACAGACAGAGAGAGAAGAGGAAAGGTAAGAGTGTAGGACTGAGAATAGGAACTCTGAATGTTGGTACTATGACAGGGAAAGGTAGAGAGCTGGCTGATATGATGGAGAGAACGAAGGTGGATATACTGTGTGTACAGGAGACCAAGTGGAAGGGTAGCAAGGCTCGTAGTATAGGAGCAGGATTCAAGCTGTTTTATTATGGTGTGGATGGTAAGAGAAATGGGGTAGGTGTGGTCCTGAAGGAGGAGTTTGTGAGGAATGTTCTGGAGGTGAAGATAGTGTCAGACAGGGTGATGAGTCTGAAGTTAGAGATTGAAGGGGTGATGTTGAATGTTGTTAGTGGTTATGCCCCGCAGGTAGGTTGTGAGTTAGAGGAGAAAGAGAGATTCTGGTGTGAATTCGATGAGGTGATGGAGAGTATTCCCAAGGGTGAGAGAGTGGTGATAGGAGCGGATTTTAATGGACATGTAGGTGAGGGGAACACAGGTGATGAGGAGGTGATGGGCAAGTTTGGAGTTAAGGAAAGGAACCTTGAAGGACAGATGGTAGTAGACTTTGCTAAGAGGATGGACACGGCTGTGGTTAACACTTATTTTCAGAAGAGGGAGGTACATAGAGTGACTTACAAGAGTGGAGGTAGGAGAACACAGGTAGACTACATCCTTTGTAGAAGAGGCAATCTGAAAGAGATTAGTGACTGTAAAGTGGTAGTGGGAGAGAGTGTAGCCAGACAGCATAGGATGGTGTGTAGGATGACTCTGATGGTCTGTAAGAGGAAGAGGTCAAAGATAGAGAAGAAAACTAAGTGGTGGAAGCTGAAAAAGGAGGAATGTTGTGAGGAATTTAGACAGAAGTTGAGGCAGGCTCTGGGTGGTCAGGTAGTGCTGCCAGATGACTGGGAAACTACAGCAGAAGTGATCAGGGAGACAGGGAGAAAGGTGCTGGGTGTGTCATCTGGAAGGAGGAAAGAAGATAAGGAGACTTGGTGGTGGAATGAGGAAGTTCAGGATAGTATCCAGAGGAAGAGATTAGCCAAGAAGAAGTGGGATATGGACAGGACTGAAGAGAATAGACAGGAATACAAGGAGTTACAGCACAGAGTGAAGAGGGAGGTGTCTAAGGCCAAGCAGAAGGCATATGACGAGTTGTACACTAGGTTAGACACTAGAGAAGGAGAGAAGGACTTGTACAGGTTAGCTAGACAGAGGGATCGAGATGGGAAGGATGTGCAGCAAGTTAGAATTATTAAGGATAGAGATGGAAGGGTGCTCACAAGTGCGGAGAGTGTACAGAGGAGATGGAAGGAATACTTTGAGGAGCTGATGAATGAGGAAAATCAGAGGGAAAAAAGAGTAGAAGGGGTGAACTCTGTGGAACAGGAAGTAGATAAGATTAGAAAGGATGAAGTCAGGAAGGCTTTGAAGAGGATGAAAAGTGGAAAGGCAGTTGGTCCTGACGACATCCCGGTAGAGATCTGGAAGTGTCTAGGAGAGGCAGCAGTGGAATTTTTAACTAGTTTGTTCAACAGGGTTTTAGAAAGTGAGAGGATGCCTGAGGAATGGAGAAGGAGTGTGTTAGTGCCGATCTTTAAGAATAAGGGTGACGTACAGAGTTGCAGCAACTATAGGGGGATAAAGTTGATGAGCCATACAATGAAGTTGTGGGAAAGAGTAGTGGAAGCTAGGTTAAGGAAGGTGGTGGAAATTTGTGAGCAGCAGTATGGCTTCATGCCCAGAAAGAGCACAACAGATGCAATTTTTGCTCTGAGAATGTTGATGGAGAAGTATAGGGATGGTCAGAGGGAGTTGCACTGTGTGTTTGTAGACTTAGAGAAAGCGTATGACAGGGTGCCAAGAGAAGAGCTGTGGTACTGTATGAGGAAGTCAGGAGTAGCAGAGAAGTATGTCAGAGTGGTGCAGGACATGTATGAGAGGAGCAGGACAGTGGTG
The DNA here is from genome assembly GCF_030014155.1 of Tachysurus vachellii. Lineage (NCBI taxonomy): Eukaryota > Metazoa > Chordata > Actinopteri > Siluriformes > Bagridae > Tachysurus > Tachysurus vachellii. The sequence goes on along the minus strand of NC_083483.1, from coordinate 1,134,643 downwards.
AGGTGTGCTGTAGGTCAGACAGAAGAGTTCACAGTGGAGGTGGGACTGCATAAGGGATCGGCTCTGAGCCCCTTCCTGTTTGCTATAGTGATGGACCAGTTGTCAGAGGAGGTCAGACAGGAGTCTCCTTGGACGATGATGTTTGCAGATGACATTGTGATCTGTAGTGAGAGCAGGGAGCAGGTGGAGGAAAACCTGGAGAGGTGGAGGTTTGTGCTGGAGAGAAGAGGAATGAAAGTCAGTCGTAGTAAGACTGAGTACATGTGTGTGAATGAAAGGGAGGGAAGTGGAACAGTAAGGTTACAGGGTGAAGAGGTGAAGAAGGTACAGGAGTTTAAGTACTTGGGGTCAACAGTCCAGAGTAATGGAGAGAGTGGGAAAGAAGTAAAGAAGCGAGTGCAGGCAGGTTGGAGTGGGTGGAGAAAGGTGTCAGGAGTTCTGTGTGATAGGAACATATCAGCAAGAATCAAGGGGAAGGTGTACAGGAGCTGAAGATGTTAAGGTTCTCTTTGGGAGTGACAAGATTGGACAGGATTAGGAACGAGTACATCAGAGGGACAGCCCACGTTGGACGTTTGGGGGACAAAGTTAGGGAGGCAAGATTAAGATGGTTTGGACATGTTCAGAGGAGGGAGAGCGAGTACATTGGTAGGAGAATGTTGGACATGGAGCTGCCAGGCAGGAGGCAAAGAGGAAGGCCAAAGAGGAGGTATATGGATGTAATTAATGAGGATTTGAAGCTAGTGGGTGCAAGTGTTGAGGATGCAGAAGATAGGGATAGGTGGAGAGAGATGATTCACTGTGGCGACTCCTGAAGGGAAAAGCCGAAAGAAGAAGAAGAAGAAGAAGAAGAGTGTTATTTATGTGTGTATTGTATAGTATAGTGTTATTTATGTGTGTATTGTATAGTATAGTGTTATTTATGTCTGTATTGTATTGTATAGTGTTATTTGTGTATTGTATAGTATAGTGTTATTTGTGTATTGTATAGTATAGAGTTATTCATGTCTGTATTGTATTGTATAGTGTTATTTATGTCTGTATTGTATAGTATAGTGTTATTTATGTCTGTATTGTATTGTATAGTGTTATTTGTGTATTGTATAGTATAGTGTTATTTATGTCTGTATTGTATTGTATAGTGTTATTTATGTCTGTATTGTATAGTATAGAGTTATTCATGTCTGTATTGTATTGTATAGTGTTATTTATGTCTGTACCTTTGAGAGTCACAAACTGCTGGAACCAAATTCCTTGTGTGTGTTAACACACTTTGCCAATAAATCTAATTCTGATTCTGAGAAGGTAAGACCTGGGCTGAAAAGTGAAAAAAGCACAGAGCCCTACTGAGCTTATAGTTGGTAAGTGCTGTTTTCTTTTTGCTCTATCAAGGAGAAAAATAACTACACATCATGAATTCATGCAATCTGATACTGAAATACTTTTCATATAATGAAACATGTTTTATTTGATATTAAGAAAAATAGACACATTTTTTTTGTGGTTTTTAAAATAAGATCAGCTACAGAGGAGGAAATCTGCCAAAAATGTTTAGAAAGAAATCAAAACCAGAATCTCGAGAAGGTTAGATCACTTTGTTGAAACAAAAATAGAAGAAAGAAATCAATTAAAAAAAAAAAGTTTCTGTTTTTACTCAAAGTTCTCTATTATCTTTTTGTGTACAGATTTCGAGCAACTTTTGAGAATCTCTGACTGGAAGTGAGTGATCAATTTAGTAATGTTTTGTTTTACAGAATTCAGGCTTTATATTCCATGTATCTAGAAAAAAATAAAATAATATTACAAATTTCCATAATTCTTGAAAATATATAAAACTTAAATAGTTTGATTATATACATCATCCTTGTTGTTGTGAAACTAAATTAGTTTGATCAGAAGTCACATCATTATTTCAGTAGCAGTGATCTGTGTGTAATTTAAATATCAAATGAGAATGATAAACTCTTAATGTGTTTATCCCAAACAGCCCAAACAATCTGAAATCTGAGTTAAGTGAACAACTCAAATTTATGGAAAACCACCAAGACATCAGGCAGTTCAGAATACTGCTTCATGGACCAGTCGGAGCTGGGAAGTCCTGCTTTGTAAACTCAGTGATGAGTGCATACAAGGGCAGTATTGCATTCGGGGCAGCGGAGGGGACATCTGCTGGAGAGAGCTACACAAAAAGAGTAAGTTGTTTTTATTCTCATTACATTCATGGAACAATGAACAGAATAAGAAAATTATTCAGTCGTTCAAATCTTAAATACTGGAGTCATGTTTTAAATATTATAGCTCTAAGTGCATTTTAAAGGGAGTCTGAAAGGTCAAGAAGTTATTTATTTATTTAATTATTTATTCATTCATTCATTCATTCATAATGTATATTTAATAACAAATGCTCTACTGTACATAATTCACCCTTTCACTCTGATCACATTCTTAACCACACTGTCATGCTGTGGTTATCATGGACCGCTGAACAGTTCCCTGTATAAACACCAGAGAGCGTTCGGGCAGGGCTTTGTTTATTGTCTGTGTTCCTATGTGCATCTCTTTAAGATTTGTGTCTACACATGTATTTGTCTCACCCTGTTCCACCTGTTTAATGATCTGAAAACCTGCACTAACACCTGGCCCTAATCAGAAAAGATTCTACGTCCTGGTCTGGATTGCTTTTGTCAGTCTTTTATTGAACTTTTCTTTTCTTTTCTTCCCACAGTACAAAACTTACAAAATCATTGACAAAGATTCTGTCACCTTGCCGTTTGTCTTCAGTGATGTTATGGGTCTGGGAGATAATAAGGAAGACGGAATTCATCCTGATGACATCATTAATGTGCTGCATGGCCGTGTCAAAGAAGGCTATAAAGTAAGAAAGACAATGAACATGTCTTAATTCAAGATCATCTGTTTTTTACTCATAATATATTCAGTAAATTATCTACAACTACAGATGCCACATGATCAGATGATGCAGTAATTTAAAGTATTTTATATCCTTTTACTGTTCTTTTCTTTGTCCTCAGTTTAATCCTGTTTCTCCACTGACTGATGCTGATCCAAACTACATACATGAACCCAGTCTGAATGACAAAGTTCACTGTTTGGTGAGTGTAGTGCCTGCAAACAGCATCTCCTTAATGAAGACGGAGATGATTCAGAAGATGCAAACTGTCAGAAATGCTGCCCTCGACTTGGGTGAGTTACTAAATGATGTGTTATAATATATGTAATAATCTTATATTTGTTATATTATTATATTTCTTGTTTTTTATGGATTGATTTGTATTTAATAGTTAGTGTGTATTTTTTGTAGAAGATATTTGTTTGTTTGTTTGTTTATTCATTTATTTCTTTTTTTCATAAAATGTAAAAGCCTTAAGGTTTATATAAAAAGGACTGTAGTTGCTGCAGTTTTTTTTACTTTTCAGAAAACTAGGGGCCAACTGAAAAAAGAACATTTTTAAAACCTCCATAAATGCTTTCATTAAGAATATATTTAATTTCCCATTCCATATTTTCTTAATGAAAGCATTTATGAAGGTTTTAAAAATGTTATTTTCTCGGTTGGCACCTAGTTTTCTGAAAAGTAAAAAAAAAACTGCAGCAATTAAATGCAGCAATTATATTATCTTCAATTAATTATTACACCAGTCTTATGACCCTGTTTTCACATTATTCCTTCTCCTGTCCGCTGAGTTACTATAATAGACAGTCCACCTTCTGACTTCTTATACATTTATATATATATATATATATATATATATATATATATATATATATATATATACGTATATATATATACGTATATATATATATATATATATACGTATATATATATATATATATATATATATATATATATATACGTATATATATATATATATATATACGTATATATATATATATATATATACGTTTATATATATATACGTATATATATATATATATATATATATATATATATATATATATATATATATATATATATATATGTAATAATATTATATAATATTATTATTTAATAATAATAATAATATTATAATGTATTCTATTAAGGTTCAAGGATTTTTTCACAACATGACTTATTAAGAATATATTTAATTTCCCACTCAGTATTACTCTCTTGCTCTCTTTTGATGCAACCACCTTTAGGAGGTATTTTGGGATTTCAGCTAATTTGTCTGTCTGTAGTTTTCTGGCATGAATGTGTTGTTGAATGTTAGAGATTTTCACAGATACATTTAAATAACCAAAAATAAAGTGTTGTGAGCCAAGCTGAGCAGCACACAGTGCTACGTCGCTCGAATTCCGCTTCTGTTCCATATTTTTTTCCTTTTACACATTGTGTTTAGGTTCATATTTTTGATCACGGATCATAATAGTGTCTCTGTATCCTCTGTGCACTCTGACAGCTTTCTTTAACTTATCTGTAAACCCCAGGCATCCCTCATGTGGTTCTAATGACAAAAATTGATGATGGTGTCTGCCCTCTGGTTAGAAAGGATCTAGCTGAGGTTTACAAAAGCAGGAAAATACAAAAAAAGTTTTTTTCTTCTTACACATATTATCCTACTTGTTGTAACGGGAACAATTATTCTCGTATAGTAAGGGAATAAATTTGTGCTGCCCTGGAAGACTGAGTAACGAAAGGATCTTTGTCCCCGCCCCCAGTGCTTTTAGTCTCTGTACACGATGGATTTTGTATGTTGTTTCCTACCTTATGGGTGAATGGCCCTTCAGACTGACAAGGGTAGGCTCCAGTTAGTTTAATGTCACGAGAAAGCCTTCTGAAGTAAAAACTATGTGAGACAGAATTATATATAAAAAGTTCACATACTCCTCCCTCCCCAAGTCTATTAAGGTAGGTGAGACGCCCTTACTCCCTGACAGACTTCACTTAAAGATTACACTTCAGGTAAGTATAAAGAAATATAAACCTTGTTTATTTTCTATATATATATATTTCTTAAACAAGAATTAGTCTCTATACTCAATATAATGAAAACATCAACGAAAAATAAACAGAAAAGTTACAGAAACAAATGTATTGCGTGGATTTCTTTGTACTGTCACCCAAACACAATCACTTTCAACATATTCAGTATATAGTATAACACTTTAGAAAAATAAAACCCCCTTCTTTTCGTCAAAGGAAACTCTCATTTTCCTTAAAATTCAAAATTCACTTAGAACTTCAGAATTAAATCACAACACTTAAATTGACCTTTTGAACCCAAATACATTCAAAACAGTGAGAAAATAACAGTTCTCAATGAGCATTTACAATTTCACACACCAAACGCTCAACTTAAAGTTTTAACTGTACCGTCCATCAAACCACGATATCCCAAAAGAACAAATAGGAAATACCAGTCTGTAGAATGATGAGTAGAAATACGTTGTCTTGACGTAGAGTGCGTTGCAATTAACTCGAGAGATGTAATTTAATTCCCTCTTTCAATAGCAGTATCCCGATGAATCGATCAAATGAATCACAAAGGAGTGAATAATAAACAAATCACTCTTGAGACGAATCAGCTGAGATGTCGTTTGGATGGCAGGGTAAACTCAAATTCAAATCTTCTCAAAACAGTGCTCACGACCCACGAACACACACAGCAGCCGACACTGAGCACCCACGAGCGTGCTTGCAGCTAGCATAAAGTTGCTGCCTCACTCCAGCGACGGCTAAGCTTCTCAGGAATCAATCGACCCAAAACGCAGTCCTTAACGGTGTAGAACTTACAGTCCACAAAACAGTGCTGTCCTTTATCCGACTAAAGCTCCGATCTAATTTAGTTCTCTTAAAGAAATTTTATAGAACAGCTTCTCAGACGCGACACGACACTCACTTCCGCTAACCCCTTTTTCTTTTTCACACTCGCCACACGCATGAAAACCAATCTGCTCGTCAAAATAAAAGTCTCTCAAAATAATTACTATTAAAAAATAGGTACCGTTACATTCCCCCCCACTAAACCCTGCCACTCCATCGACATCTCCAGCAGCTCCATCTCTGAAACACAAACAGCATGTTAGGGCAACATTGTTATGCACACATAATCCCAGATACCAATACAACATTGTAACAGAACTTATTTTTGTTTTAGACTCCTAATATAAAACATAGTCATCTCTGTACTTTACAGGTAAAGTGCCCTTATTTTGTCTTTGAGAACGTCTTAGTTCAGGGACACTTTCTCTACCATCACCAGAAATATCTGCATCATCTGAATTATCTTGCAATCTCAAATCCAAATCAGATGTGTTATCCTGACCCTCATTACCTTCAGGTTGATCTACTTCCCCTAACCCCTCTTGATCCACCCCGGTGTGTGCATGGTGAATAGGGCATTGTGAAGTTTCTGGAAAACAGACAATATCTGACATGTCAGTATCTGAGTCTGGCTGATCTCTCATTCTGTGTCGGTGTGTACGAGGTATCGGGAACGAACAATGTCGGAGCTGATCCCGGTGCACTACTTTTGTCAGACCCCCTTTCTCTGGTTTAATGGTAAACACAGGTATGTCTGCGTGATTTTGTTTTAACACTATGTACGGTGTGTTTTCCCATTTGTCTTGAATCTTGTTCCTACCCCTAGGCTTATGGTTTCGCAATAGCACCCGATCTCCAGCCCTCACAAGAGCGCCGCACGACTTGCGGTCATATATCCTCTTTCTCCTTCTGGAAGCTTCTTGGGATGCTGCATTTGCAATCTCCACAGCGGTCTTCAATCTTGTATGGTGACTTTTCACCCAATCGTCCAGGTTATCAATCTCATCGTCTTCTAAATCTTTCTCTCCAAGCACATCCATCGGTAAACGTGCGTCCCTTCCGAATAGTAGATAGAATGGGGAATAACCAGTGGATGAATGGACGTGGCTGTTGTAAGCCATTACCAGCTCTGGAAGGTGTGTCTTCCAATCTCTTTTCTTCTCGGGTGGCAAGGTTCTTAATAGATCATGCATGGTACGATTGAAGCGCTCACATTGAGAGTTTCCCTGCGGATGATAGGGGCTGGTGCGACTTTTCCCTATACCATAAAGTTTGCAAAGCTCTTTGATTACGTTGGCTTCGAAACACCTGCCCTGATCAGAATGTAGACGAGCTGGGCAACCGTAATTAACAAACCAATGCTTAAGCAGGGCTTTCGCCGTGGTGCTGGCTGTCTGATTCTTAGTAGGAACAGCGACTGTGAACCTGGTAAACATGTCGGTCAGGACCAGTACATTTTCGTACCCTCCAGCAGATTGCTCAAGCTGTGTGTAATCCATGGCAAGGACCTCTAATGGGGCTGAGACATTACTACAGGTCATAGCAGCTCTAAGTCTGGGAAAGACATCCTTGGCTAGCATACACCTTTTACACTGCCTCACCCAGCATGAAACATCTGCAGACATAGTAGGCCAGTAGTAATTGCGTCGCATCTTATTCATGGTACTTCTCTCCCCGAAGTGGCCTCCATGCTCATGTGTACTCTCATACACTTCACGTTGTAGACGTTCAGGCACAACTATTTGCCAGATCTCCTCTCCATCTCTAGGGTCCAGAATGCGTCTAAACAGTACTCCCTGACGCAGCTTAAGACGGTCGAATTCCCTGGCAAGTTTTTTCATTCTTGGTTCCATACCATTCTGGTCCACTCTGCTTGGCCTTTTATTCTCAGCCACTACTTTAAGAATGGGAAAAATCGAAGGGTCATTTCTCTGCTGTTTTCCAATCTCACTCCAGCTGTAACCACTCATTTCCCCTCTTATCGCCGTTTGAACTGCCACTTTTTTAACCGATTCCTCCTGGTCAACTGTCTTGGCCGGCCACAAGCATGCTCTCACTTCATCAGCTCTCAGCTGTATGAAATCTTTCCCATCATCATTTTTCTCCGGAACCTCCGTGGAAGGGATTCTCGATAGGGCATCTGCATTCGTGTTGAGGCGGCCAGGTTTATAGCTTACTTCAAAATTGTATTCCGCTAGCTGTGCTGCCCAGCGTTGTTCAACAGCTCCGAGGTTAGCTGAGTCAAGGTAACGCAGCGGGTTATGATCCGTAATGACAGTGAATTTCGAATACATGAGATACTCTCTGAATTTTTCTGTGACTGCCCATTTTAACGCCAGCAGTTCCAGCTTGAATGAGCTATAATTCTTGTCATTCTTCTCGGACCTCCTCAGACCTCTACTTGCATACGCCACAACACGCTCATTCCCTCCTTGTTTTTGACTCAGTACAGCTCCTAATCCATGATGACTTCCATCCGTGGTAAGTGTAAAGGGCATAGTGAAATCAGGGTACGCAAGTATGGGGGGTGACATCAAGCACTTTTTCAACTCATTTAATGCCTTCTGACATTCCTGACTCCAGAAGAAAGTTACTGGGCGTTTGTTTTTCTTTCCTCCCCCTACCAATGCATGTAAAGGCTTAGCAATCTGAGCGAACCTTGGGACGAATTTTCGGTAGTAGCTCATAAATCCGAGTACTTGCCTAACCTCCCTGACACTTTTGGGATTTGGCCACATTTCCAGGGCTTTGACCTTCTCGTCATCCACTTTTATTCCCTCGGCAGAAATTCGGTGCCCCAAAAACTTAACTTCAGCTCGTAGGAGAAAGCACTTGCTTGGCTTTAGTTTTAGGCCATGGTGTCTCAAACGGTTAAAGACAAGTTCCAACCTCTCACAGTGGCTTTCAAAGTCTTTAGAGAAAACAATAACATCATCCAGGTAGACTAGAAGAACATCAAAGGCTAGGTCACCTAAAACCACCCACATGAGGCGCTGAAAGGTGGCTGGGGCATTACAAAGCCCAAATGGCATCCTAGACCACTCGAACAGGCCGAATGGAGTAGTAACAGCCGTCTTCCCTCTGTCTTTATCACTCATTGCTACCTGGAAGTACCCAGCAGTCAGATCTAGAGTGGAAAACAGTTTGGCATTACCCAATGCATCTAGAGACTCATCCACCCTTGGGAGAGGATATGCATCCTTACACGTCACTTGGTTTAGCTTTCTGTAATCACAACAGAAACGTACGCTTCCATCCTTCTTCATGACAATAACGGCCGGTGATGCCCAGGGACTACTACTCTCTGTGAGGATTCCTTGTAACACCAGATTTTGGACATGTCTCTTGACTTCCTGGAATATGTGCGGTGGTATACGACGATGACGCTGCTTTATTGGTGGTGCGTCGCCTGTAGGAATGTTGTGCAAGACAGCTGTAGTATAGCCATAGTCCTGGTCATCCTTAGAGAAAATGTCTCTGTGCTTTGTTAGCAACTCCACTAGCTTTTTGAGTTGAGCCTGTGTTAGCCCTTCAGAATTTACTTCAACAGGAACCGGTAACTGTGCGAGCGAGGTTTCATCGGCTGGTCCATTGTCTCTTGCCATCTCTTTGACATGAAGTACGCCGTCATCTTCCTGAAATTCAAGCACTTCTTTTGTGATCACCTCCTTTGGTCTGTACACAGAAGCAACTCTGGATCGAGGGGCAAGTCTAACAGTCTTTTCACTCAGGTTCAGCATGCGCACAGGGACCTTCCCATCCTCTGTTCTAGCAAGAACATGCGCCACTAAAAGCCCTTTTGGCAAACTTGTTCCAGCTGCTGGTTCAACTAGCACTTGACTCATTATTTTAGATGATACTCCACAACGTCCCTCCAGCACCTTCTCGCAACGAGGGGGAATAGTGACAGCTTGTTTTCCAGCAATTTTAACATATCCAATCCTTCCATCACGTCCTACTTCCTTTTTCACTCTAGCAAGCACTCTCCGAACCTGAGCCTCATCCTGTCGAGTGTACTTGTTGACTTTCTCCATTCCCTCTGCTGAGATAAACAAAGACTGAATTTCATTAAGTACATTCATCCCGATGATTCCAGACACACCTTTCATTTCTTTCACATCTGGACTTGTGTCGTTGAGGACAAATATACATTTTCCAGGCAGTATTTTTCCAAGACATTCTACATCGGCCTGCAGGTGTGACATCGAAGGTGTGACATCGAATGCTGTGTGACATCGAATCAACGAGGGCCCTGGACTTTTCTTCACTGCTCCTCTTGAGTCATCCTCTAACACTTCAGCTGAATCCACTATATGCTGAGGTGGGGCTAGTTCTCTCTTTAAATTGCCAGTTTGTGAACAGTAACGACTGGTATGTCCAGGTTCACCACATGAATAACAAATATATCGACCTTCACTGTCTTTTAACGGTTGTTTCTTAGGATGGCTTGGTGGTGGCTTATTTCTTTCTTTTCCGTACACAGCTTGATATAAGTCCTCTTGACGAGCAGCGATTTTCTGGATCGCTTCATGCAGTTTCTCTAGCGACAAGGCAGAAGGAGCATCCTTTGCTGCAGTAACATTCACTACTCCTCTGGTCCGAGTACTGGACCTTACATTACTAGGTGTCTGCGTCTCCTCCTCTTCCGACCAGACAATTGCTGCTTGCATCAGCTGCACAAAAGTTAGATCTGGCTCAGATTTAAGCCTGCGCTTCATCTCGCGTCGCAGAAAGTCATCTCTTAAGCCAAGCACTAACTGTTCCTTCAGGACGTTTTCAACATCGGCCACCCTATTTGGTTCTCGACGCTGAACACGATGCAGTCGTTCTCGAAGGTCATATGCGTAGGACCGTATCGTTTCACCTGCATTCTGAGCACGATCGTAGAAATCTTTCAGCCTTGTTCCAATGGGCACTTTATCTCCATAGGTGTCAAGGAGGACAGAGAAAAGATTATCAACAGTCTCCTCCTTTCCCTCCATCATGAACTTCACTGTGGCTTTGGCTTCATCTTTTAGGTGCTGTTTTACTAGCTCAACCCTGTCCTCAGCAGGCACTCTCATGACTTGAAATGCAGACTTCATCGATGACACCCATTCCTCAATACTTAACTCGCCAGGTTTTGATCCGCAGCCACTGAATTCAGGCAACTTCCGATCTCGTGGGATATAGATAGTAGCAGGAGACGTTTGTGCAGAGGCTTGACTCTCAATTACAACCTTTGCTAGAGACAGAGCTTCTCTTTGTTCTGCTCGGGCTTGTTCAAGGGCCCCTGACTGCTCTGCAAATCGCCTTTGCATCTCCGCCATTTCTCTTTTTAAGTCTTCGAGTTCAGCCATCTTCTTTCTTGACAAACAACTTGTGGGCCTGGAGACGTGTGACTAGTTAAATGTGCCTATACGTATCCTGTTCGTGACGCCACTTTGTAACGGGAACAATTATTCTCGTATAGTAAGGGAATAAATTTGTGCTGCCCTGGAAGACTGAGTAACGAAAGGATCTTTGTCCCCGCCCCCAGTGCTTTTAGTCTCTGTACACGATGGATTTTGTATGTTGTTTCCTACCTTATGGGTGAATGGCCCTTCAGACTGACAAGGGTAGGCTCCAGTTAGTTTAATGTCACGAGAAAGCCTTCTGAAGTAAAAACTATGTGAGACAGAATTATATATAAAAAGTTCACATACTCCTCCCTCCCCAAGTCTATTAAGGTAGGTGAGACGCCCTTACTCCCTGACAGACTTCACTTAAAGATTACACTTCAGGTAAGTATAAAGAAATATAAACCTTGTTTATTTTCTATATATATATATTTCTTAAACAAGAATTAGTCTCTATACTCAGTATAATGAAAACATCAACGAAAAATAAACAGAAAAGTTACAGAAACAAATGTATTGCGTGGATTTCTTTGTACTGTCACCCAAACACAATCACTTTCAACATATTCAGTATATAGTATAACACTTTAGAAAAATAAAACCCCCTTCTTTTCGTCAAAGGAAACTCTCATTTTCCTTAAAATTCAAAATTCACTTAGAACGTCAGAATTAAATCACAACACTTAAATTGACCTTTTGAACCCAAATACATTCAAAACAGTGAGAAAATAACAGTTCTCAATGAGCATTTACAATTTCACACACCAAACGCTCAACTTAAAGTTTTAACTGTACCGTCCATCAAACCACGATATCCCAAAAGAACAAATAGGAAATACCAGTCTGTAGAATGATGAGTAGAAATACGTTGTCTTGACGTAGAGTGCGTTGCAATTAACTCTAAATAATTACTATTAAAAAATAGGTACCGTTACATTGTGTTTAATTTTTCTAATAAAAATATTGAATATCTAATGTTTTCTGCTGTTTTTGTGCAAATAGAATTTTTTGTTAGCATTTTTCTGACTGTTTGTATTTTCTATATGTCTAGATGCAGAGATGCAGCCACACAATTGGTCCATCACTGGAATGCATCTTCCCAGTGAGCAACTATTATGAGGAGACTGAAACAGATGACAAAAAAGATGTGCTTATTCTGTCTGCCTTAAAGGCAATTGCGGGATTTGTTAAGACTTACTTTGAAAGGGATGCCATCTTTAGTATTTGCTAAAAAGTTTGGAAGACAGAATTGGGATTTAGGTTTTTATTATCATCAAATGTTTATGTTGCTCATATATTAATCTTGATTAACTTCAAATGTTATTCATACATTCAGTGTTTGAGAAAAATGATATCTTCTATTACATCCTGCCTGATAACCACTTTTTGTGTACATTAAAAATAAATAAATAAATAAATAAATAAATAATAATGACTTCATCAGTGATGTCCTATTTGACTTTGATTAACAATTTTATCTACTTTTTTCACTATAATATTTTGTTTATTTTTCTGAGAACTATAATTGTTGCATGTATAAACATTAATGGGGTTTAAAGCTGTGGGTTGTTTTCTTGTGCATTATTATACCATCACCAAAATATAAACAATTGTGCCATAAATGTGTCATTAGTGTAAACAAACAAAATAGTAGAAATGTTGACCTGTGACGTGAAGACCTGCCAACTCCTGTTTGGTACCTGATGTCTCCAGCTCCTTTAGCAGTTCATTTCTACTTGTCTTGAGGTCTATTGAAAAAGGCCCTGGCTCTCAGAGTAGTAAGGTCTTTTACACAGACAAAGGCATCACATCAATTAAGTCAATCTGACTGTTTATATGATATGTTTGTATATATGATATGTATATATGTTTTACTGATATGATTATACAAACTGACAGTTTATATAAATATGTATACTGCATGTAAATATGTGCAGTGGAAATATATTTAGGAAGTTTAAAAGCAATATATAGTGAGTAATATCTAGTAATATATAGTTTCTGAGACTGTAACTGAAAAGCCTAAAAATACAGGGATGTCTTGTTTAACACTTAATGACTTTAATGACTTAAAAAATGTATATCTCCAATTTAATTTCCGCCATTAAATTTCTTTGCTATAGCGCATTTTATCCGAAACCTACTTTTGCTAACTAGTCCTAGGTTTTTCGCCTGATCGAGACCAATCCAGTGCAGTAATATTCTCTAGAGTCTCAATGTCAATAATCTTTGAAAAAAAGTCAAAATTTTGATTCAGGGTCCTTAAGGGGCCCCAAAATGTTCGGACTTTGAGGAGCCAGTTTTACTAAAATGTCAATAACTCAAGAATTAAATGAGCTATCAACACCAAAACTGGGACACATGTGAAAGAGGTCAAACTGAGGTCACAGTTCAAAAACCGTGGCGATTGGACACTTGGTGGTGCTATAACGGAAAAATCACTAAAAACAGCCATTTTTTAAAAAAAGCTCTCTAGCGCCCCCAACAGTCCAAAAACCCAATTTTGTGCTGACTTGTAAGGCAAAGATTCTGATTCTGGTTCTGACTCGGAGTGAGTGGGGCCTAACCCGGAAGTAGGCGGGGCTTGTCTTGAACTGGGCGGGGCTTTAACCGGTAATAATTCATTTGTAATAATTATAACACTAGCTTACATATATTGTCATGTCAATGCAAAGGCCTTAAATGCTTGAACCCGGGAAATGCTGCTTGCAGCTTTAATTATTATTATTATTATTATTATTATTATTCCGCCCTAGAAACGGTCGTGCAGCCCAAACCGTAAGGCCTAGAGAGCTCAAACTTGGTCAGATGGTAGTACTGGTCACAGTTACTCAGGGCCAAAATCTCAGCGGAATCGGACAATTATTATTATTATTATTATAATTATAATTATTATTATTATTATTATTATTATTATTATTATTATTATTATTCCGCGCTAGAAACGATCGTGCAGCCCAAACCGTAAGGCCTAGAGAGCTCAAACTTGGTCAGATGGTAGTACTGGTCACAGTTACTCAGGGCCAAGGTCTCAGCGGAATCGGACAAAAAACGTGTTTGTTCTCATAACCCCTAAACCCCTAAAACCCCTATGTCCAAATCTCAAGTGCTTTATATCATTGGAATCCTTGGCTCATGACTTAAAAAACGTATATCTCCGATTTCATTTCCGCCATTAAAAATTTTTCCGCTATAGCGCATTTTGTCCGAAATCTACTTTTGCGAACTAGTCCTAGGTTTTTCGCCTGATCGAGACCAATCCAGTGCAGTAATATTCTCTAGAGTCTCAATGTCAATAATTATCGAAAACGTTTGGACTGTGAGGAGCCAGTTTTACTAAAATGTCAATAACTCAAGAACTAAATGAGCTATCAACACCAAAACTGGGACACATGTGAAAGAGGTCAAACTGAGGTCACAGTTCAAAAACCGCGGCGAGTGTTTGTTCTTGTTCTCTCTCTCTCTCTCTCTCCCTCTCTCTTTGCTCCACTGTCTATCTTTTCAGATCCCTACCATTGGACATCTCCTGTCAATCTTCATTATCCTGTGTGACATCACCCGTCGATCCACCAATCAACCAGAATCAAAATCAGGATTAGAATCAGGAACAGAGACAAAAACACAAGGAGAAAGATGTGTGCTAATTTGTTAGCGGGTTCTATTGTTGTTCATTCGGGTTTAGTACAGTATGTCAGACTGTTCATGTATCCCAATTTCTTAGTTATTTTGTGTATGTGACTTGCGGGTCACTTTGTGTATGTGACTTGAGGGTCACTTTGTGTACGTGACTTGCGGGTCACTTTGTGTACGTGACTTGCGGGTCACTTTGTGTACGTGACTTGCGGGTCACTTTGTGTACGTGACTTGCGGGTCACTTTGTGTATGTGACTTGTGGGTCACTTTGTGTATGTGAAAATCCTTTAAGGCCTTAAACTCCCTAAAGGCCTTAAATGCTTGAACCCGGGAAATGCTGCTTGCAGCTTTAATTATTATTATTATTATTACTAGTATTATTATTATTATTATTATTATTATTATTATTATTATTATTATTGTTATTATTATTCCTCTTCCACCATGGCAGCCCATAGAACCATGCGTAGGAAAGTTTTGTAATTTCTCTCTGTCTGTCTCTCTTTCTCTGTCTGTTCATGGTAAACATTTGAACACACAGCACCTGAGCTGTCACTTTATTTTCTCCTTGTGGTGAGCGCTCTTCAGTGTGTCCTCTACTCTCATCAGTCTTCCTGTAAACCCACAGCATCACAGCTCTGTTTCTGCTTTCAGGGGAACTTGTGAGGTTTGGTGCAAATGACCAGCACCACAGTGACACACACACACTCACACAGTGGTCAATAATCCAGGCGTAGGTCAGGGCAGGTAGCAAACATTCATAAACACGACAAACAAGCAGGGTCAAAACCAAAACCAACTCCTTTTTTAAACTCCTAGATGTGACCATAAGTCTCTCCTCTGGATGCCACCTTCAGTCCAACAGCCAAACCGAACGCAAGATCCAAGAATTTGGCCGTTTCCTCCGAACCTTCTGCCATAACCACCAGAACTCTTGGAGCCAGTTCCTCCTGTGGGCTGAGTACGCACAGAACTCGCTATGCCAGCAAACAACCAGCTTAACACCTTTCCAGTGTGTGCTCGGCTAACAACCTCCCATGTTTCCCTGGACGGAAGAGCCATCAGAAGTCCCTTCTGTTCAGCACTGGTTCCAAGAGAGCGAGAGGGTTATGGGACTCTGCTCACCATCACCTGCTGGGGGCTGTCAGGCACCAGCAACAGCAGGCGGATGTTCGTTGTGCCTCGACACCCAACATTAAGGTCGGGGACAAAGTCTGGCTGTCTACAAAAATCATAAAAAACCTCTGCAAAAAGCCTAATCATATTAGAGATAACATCTCCGACACAGCACTGAAATATATCAAATGAACTGCGGTGGTAGAATGAACTTCCCCTAGATGTCCGAACTGCTGAGTCACTGGTATCTTCAAACGATGGGTGAAGACCTACCTTTTCCTGAAACACTTCAACTAGCATTGTTTCCCTGTTTCCCTGTATGTGTATATTTAAAGAAAAAAACCTGAACAGAGATTTAGGTGTCTCAGATTTGCCAGGTTCTCCCCTCACACAGTACACCAGATCCTCATCACCCGAATTCTGATCACGGTCACCTGGCACCCCTCATCACCTCACCACATAAAAGATGCTCTCTCACAAAGACACACTGTCCGGTCTAATAAATGTTAGCTGCTATGGTATGCTGGATCTACTAACCTGACTCTATCTTTTTCTACCAGAAGTTTCCTGAGTTCATCGTCCACCATAGGATCTAGGAATCTTTGGTTTGCAACCTGTGACCCGGCGTGTGTGTGTGTGTGTGTGTGTGTGTGTGTTGTAACCTCACCTGGACTTATCTTAAACTACTCATTCCATTTACATCAAACTCTCAATAAACTCTGTTATTTTATATCACATCTGCCTCCGTCGTCTTCTGTCCCTGACATTAGGTTGATAGTATTCTAAGTCTGTATCCTAGTGAACCAGTGTTAATGTATTTATCAATAGAGATTTAAAAGCACTTTTGCACGCTGCTCTTGATAAGGATGTTTGCCAAATGTAAATGTAAATGTATTTTTTTTTTATTTAGACCCCGAATCAATTGAATCTGGCTGAGAAATCCTTATGAAAAATAATTAAAATGAAAAAAATAATGAGATGGTGACTAATTATTAATTAAAGAACCAATAACAAAATAATACATTCTGTTTTATTCACAAAATAAAATCTGTGTTAAACAAGACATCCCTGTATTTTTAGGCTTTTCAGTTACAGTCTCAGAAACTATATATTACTAGATATTACTCACTATATATTGCTTTTAAACTTCCTAAATATATTTCCACTGCACATATTTACATGCAGTATACATATTTATATAAACTGTCAGTTTGTATAATCATATCAGAGCTTTGGTTTCAGTTTCAGTTTCTGCAGATATTATTGCATAAACTGAAACTGAAACCAAAGCTCTGCTATTATTATTTTAATACAGATTTAATACAGGTAATACAGTTACAGAAATATATAAACTACTGTTAGTACTCAGAACATAATTCAGTGTAGACTGAATCTAAATGTTTTGTTGCACTATCAGCACCCTCTATTAATATATGTAATATAGAAGTACATTATTTCTATATTACATTTTCATATAAGAAAAAAATATTTTATTTTATTCACTTCTACTGTATTTAAGTTCAGTCTTTTTGTTAAATGTGTTTTCTTGCAATTGAAAAAGAAGATCAGTGTCACTAAGACAAAATATCTGCGTCCATCTCAAAGTCAGTTAGGTCCTCTAATGTGTTCACAACAGTAGAACTTTTAAAGTAATCAGTTAGAAGCTGCATTTTACTCATTTTATCAGATGTTCAATTCTATTTGAGTTCAGTCCTTTTGTTAAATGTATTTTCTTGCAGTTGCAAAAGAAGATCAATAGTAGATCTAATAATAGATGTTAATATGCACCAGGTTTAAAAAGTCAGATTGACTTAATTGATGTGATGCCTTTGTCTGTGTAAAAGACCTTACTACTCTGAGAGCCAGGGCCTTTTTCAATAGACCTCAAGACAAGTAGAAATGAACTGCTAAAGGAGCTGGAGACATCAGGTACCAAACAGGAGTTGGCAGGTCTTCACGTCACAGGTCAACATTTCTACTATTTTGTTTGTTTACACTAATGACACATTTATGGCACAATTGTTTATATTTTGGTGATGGTATAATAATGCACAAGAAAACAACCCACAGCTTTAAACCCCATTAATGTTTATACATGCAACAATTATAGTTCTCAGAAAAATAAACAAAATATTATAGTGAAAAAAGTAGATAAAATTGTTAATCAAAGTCAAATAGGACATCACTGATGAAGTCATTATTATTTATTTATTTATTTATTTATTTATTTTTAATGTACACAAAAAGTGGTTATCAGGCAGGATGTAATAGAAGATATCATTTTTCTCAAACACTGAATGTATGAATAACATTAAAAATAACACTGAGCTGTAGCAGATAAGAGGCTAGTGTGATTACTAGTGTAATCACAGGCACAAATTACAATTTTATGACTTTGTGTTTGTAGTTATACTGTAGTTGAAGTAGTTAATCAAGATTAATATATGAGCAACATAAAGATTTGATGATAATAAAGACCTAAATCCCAATTCTGTCTTCCAAACTTTTTAGCAAATACTAAAGATGGCATCCCTTTCAAAGTAAGTCTTAACAAATCCTGCTATTGCCTTTAAGGCAGACAGAATAAGCACATCTTTTTTGTCATCTGTTTCAGTCTCCTCATGATAGTTGCTCACTGGGAAGATGTATTTCAGTGCTGGACCAATTGTGTGGCTGCATCTCTGCATCTAGACATATAGAAAATACAAACAGTCAGAAAAATGCTAAAAAAAGAATTCTATTTGCACAAAAACAGCAGAAAACATTAGATATTCAATATTTTTATTAGAAAAATTAAACACAAGTAGGATAATATGTGTAAGAAGAAAAAACCTTTTTTTTGATTTTCCTGCTTTTGTAAACCTCAGCTAGATCCTTTGTAACCAGTGGGCAGAGAGCAGCATCAATTTTTGTCATCAGAACCACATGAGGGAGGCCTGGGGTTTACAGATAAGTTAAAGAAAGCTGTCAGGGTGCACAGAGGATACAGAGACACTAGTCAGAGAAGAGGTGAGATTAATCCTGACACACAAGGGAGATCAGTGATGAGTGGCAGGACGTGGGCGGAGACAAGACATAAATAAAAACAAAACACATGTAGAAACATGAAAACATGGAACAGAAGTGGGTTAACAAGTGTGTGTTGTGCTGTGGGCTGCTGCACAACTCGGCTTGCATCGCTTTGTGTAAAGGAAAGGTACATGGAAAAAAATATCTTCACTGAACACATCTCATACAGGGTTTAGCATCGGCAGGGGGCGCTAAAGTGTAAATTTCACAAGGAAATACAACATACGTGAGGTTTAATAAAATAAATCAGGAACTAAGCTGGAAAGAGGTGAAATTAATCTTGAACCATGATGATCAGTGATAAGAAAAAAGTGAGTGGAGAAAAAAAATGAAACAAAACCTAACGTGTTAATGTAAAAATAACAATAAAAATATGTAACACAAGCGGAATTCGAGCGACATGATGTGTGCTGCTCAGCTCGGCTCCCAGCACTTTATTTTTTATTTATTTAAATGTATGTGTGAAAAGCGCTAACATTCAACAACACATTCATGCCAGGAAACTTCAGACAGACAAATTAGCTGAAATCCCAAAATACCTCATAAAGGTTTTCATTTATTTCTTTTTTCATAAAATGTAAAAGCCTTAAGGTTTATATAAAAAGGACTGTAGTTGCTGCAGTTTTTTTTTTTTTACTTTTCAGAAAACTAGGTGCCAACCGAGAAAAGAACATTTTTAAAACCTTCATAAATGCATTAATTAAGAAAATATGGAATGGGAAATTAAATATATTCTTAATGAAAGCATTTATGGAGGTTTTAAAAATGTTCTTTTTTCGGTTGGCCCCTAGTTTTCTGAAAAGTAAAAAAAAACTGCAGCAACTACAGTCCTTTTTATATAAACCTTAAGGCTTTTATATTTTATGAAAAAAAGAAATAAATGAATAAACAAACAAACAAATACTCTTCTACAAAAAATACACACTAACTATTAAATACAAATCAATCCATAAAAAACAAGAAATATAATAATATAACAAATATAAGATTATTACATATATTATAACACATCATTTAGTAACTCACCCAAGTCGAGGGCAGCATTTCTGACAGTTTGCATCTTCTGAATCATCTCCATCTTCTTTAAGGAGATGCTGTTTGCAGGCACTACACTCACCAAACAGTGAACTTTGTCATTCAGACTGGGTTCATGTATGTAGTTTGGATCAGCATCAGTCAGTGGAGAAACAGGATTAAACTGAGGACAAAGAAAAGAACAGTAAAAGGATATAAAATACTTTAAATTACTGCATCATCTGATCATATGGCATCTGTAGTTGTAGATAATTTACTGAATATGTTATGAGTAAAAAACAGATGATCTTGAATTAAGACATGTTCATTGTCTTTCTTACTTTATAGCCTTCTTTGACACGGCCATGCAGCACATTATTGATGTCATCAGGATGAATTCCGTCTTCCTTATTATCTCCCAGACCCATAACATCACTGAAGACAAACGGCAAGGTGACAGAATCTTTGTCAATGATTTTGTAAGTTTTGTACTGTGGGAAGAAAAGAAAAGAAAAGTTCAATAAAAGACTGACAAAAGCAATCCAGACCAGGACGTAGAATCTTATCTGATTAGGGCCAGGTGTTAGTTCAGGTTTTCAGATCATTAAACAGGTGGAACAGGGTGAGACAAATACATGTGTAGACACAAATCTTAAAGAGATGCACATAGGAACACAGACAATAAACAAAGCCCTGCCCGAACGCCCTCTGGTGTTTATACAGGGAACTGTTCAGCGGTCCATGATAACCACAGCATGACAGTGTGGTTAAGAATGTGATCAGAGTGAAAGGGTGAATTATGTACAGTAGAGCATTTGTTATTAAATATACATTATGAATGAATAAATAAATAAATAAATAAATAACTTCTTGACCTTTCAGACTCCCTTTAAAATGCACTTAGAGCTATAATATTTAAAACATGACTCCAGTATTTAAGATTTGAACGACTGAATAATTTTCTTATTCTGTTCATTGTTCCATGAATGTAATGAGAATAAAAACAACTTACTCTTTTTGTGTAGCTCTCTCCAGCAGATGTCCCCTCCGCTGCCCCGAATGCAATACTGCCCTTGTATGCACTCATCACTGAGTTTACAAAGCAGGACTTCCCAGCTCCAACTGGTCCATGAAGCAGTATTCTGAACTGCCTGATGTCTTGGTGGTTTTCCATAAATTTGAGTTGTTCACTTAACTCAGATTTCAGATTGTTTGGGCTGTTTGGGATAAACACATTAAGAGTTTATCATTCTCATTTGATATTTAAATTACACACAGATCACTGCTACTGAAATAATGATGTGACTTCTGATCAAACTAATTTAGTTTCACAACAACAAGGATGATGTATATAATCAAACTATTTAAGTTTTATATATTTTCAAGAATTATGGAAATTTGTAATATTATTTCATTTTTTTCTAGATACATGGAATATAAAGCCTGAATTCTGTAAAACAAAACATTACTAAATTGATCACTCACTTCCAGTCAGAGATTCTCAAAAGTTGCTCGAAGTCTGTACACAAAAAGATAATAGAGAACTTTGAGTAAAAACAGAAACTTTTTTTTTTTAATTGATTTCTTTCTTCTATTTTTGTTTCAACAAAGTGATCTAACCTTCTCGAGATTCTGGTTTTGACTTCTTTCTAAACATTTTTGGCAGATTTCCTCCTCTGTAGCTGATCTTATTTTAAAAACCACAAAAAAAATTTGTCTATTTTTCTTAATATCAAATAAAACATGTTTCATTATATGAAAAGTATTTCAGTATCAGATTGCATGAATTCATGATGTGTAGTTATTTTTCTCCTTGATAGAGCAAAAAGAAAACAGCACTTACCAACTATAAGCTCAGTAGGGCTCTGTGCTTTTTTCACTTTTCAGCCCAGGTCTTACCTTCTCAGAATCAGAATTAGATTTATTGGCAAAGTGTGTTAACACACACAAGGAATTTGGTTCCAGCAGTTTGTGACTCTCAAAGGTACAGACATAAATAACACTATACAATACAATACAGACATGAATAACTCTATACTATACAATACACAAATAACACTATACAATACAATACAGACATAAATAACACTATACTATACAATACACACATAAATAACACTATACTATACAATACAGACATGAATAACTCTATACTATACAATACAGACATAAATAACAATATACAATACAATACAGACATGAATAACTCTATACTATACAATACACAAATAACACTATACAATACAATACAGACATAAATAACACTATACTATACAATACACACATAAATAACACTATACTATACAATACAGACATAAATAACACTATACTATACAATACACACATAAATAACACTATACTATACAATACAGACATAAATAACACTATAATATACAATACACACATAAATAACACTATACTATACAATACACACATAAATAACACTATACTATACAATACACACATAAATAACACTATACTATACAATACAGACATAAATAACACTATACTATACAATACACACATAAATAACACTATACTATACAATACACACATAAATAACACTATACTATACAATACACACATAAATAACACTATTCTATACAATACACACATAAATAACACTATACTATACAATACACACATAAATAACACTATACTATACAATACACACATAAATAACACTATACTATACAATACACACATAAATAACACTATACTATACAATACACACATAAATAACACTCTTCTTCTTCTTCTTCTTCTTTCGGCTTTTCCCTTCAGGAGTCGCCACAGTGAATCATCTCTCTCCACCTATCCCTATCTTCTGCATCCTCAACACTTGCACCCACTAGCTTCAAATCCTCATTAATTACATCCATATACCTCCTCTTTGGCCTTCCTCTTTGCCTCCTGCCTGGCAGCTCCATGTCCAACATTCTCCTACCAATGTACTCGCTCTCCCTCCTCTGAACATGTCCAAACCATCTTAATCTTGCCTCCCTAACTTTGTCCCCCAAACGTCCAACGTGGGCTGTCCCTCTGATGTACTCGTTCCTAATCCTGTCCAATCTTGTCACTCCCAAAGAGAACCTTAACATCTTCAGATCCTGTACACCTTCCCCTTGATTCTTGCTGATATGTTCCTATCACACAGAACTCCTGACACCTTTCTCCACCCACTCCAACCTGCCTGCACTCGCTTCTTTACTTCTTTCCCACTCTCTCCATTACTCTGGACTGTTGACCCCAAGTACTTAAACTCCTGTACCTTCTTCACCTCTTCACCCTGTAACCTTACTGTTCCACTTCCCTCCCTTTCATTCACACACATGTACTCAGTCTTACTACGACTGACTTTCATTCCTCTTCTCTCCAGCACAAACCTCCACCTCTCCAGGTTTTCCTCCACCTGCTCCCTGCTCTCACTACAGATCACAATGTCATCTGCAAACATCATCGTCCAAGGAGACTCCTGTCTGACCTCCTCTGACAACTGGTCCATCACTATAGCAAACAGGAAGGGGCTCAGAGCCGATCCCTGATGCAGTCCCACCTCCACTGTAAACTCCTCTGTCTGACCTACAGCACACCTCACCACTGTCCTGCTCCTCTCATACATGTCCTGCACCACTCTGACATACTTCTCTGCTACTCCTGACTTCCTCATACAGTACCACAGCTCTTCTCTTGGCACCCTGTCATACGCTTTCTCTAAGTCTACAAACACACAGTGCAACTCCCTCTGACCATCCCTATACTTCTCCATCAACATTCTCAGAGCAAAAATTGCATCTGTTGTGCTCTTTCTGGGCATGAAGCCATACTGCTGCTCACAAATTTCCACCACCTTCCTTAACCTAGCTTCCACTACTCTTTCCCACAACTTCATTGTATGGCTCATCAACTTTGTCCCCCTATAGTTGCTGCAACTCTGTACGTCACCCTTATTCTTAAAGATCGGCACTAACACACTCCTTCTCCATTCCTCAGGCATCCTCTCACTTTCTAAAACCCTGTTGAACAAACTAGTTAAAAATTCCACTGCTGCCTCTCCTAGACACTTCCAGATCTCTACCGGGATGTCGTCAGGACCAACTGCCTTTCCACTTTTCATCCTCTTCAAAGCCTTCCTGACTTCATCCTTTCTAATCTTATCTACTTCCTGTTCCACAGAGTTCACCCCTTCTACTCTTTTTTCCCTCTGATTTTCCTCATTCATCAGCTCCTCAAAGTATTCCTTCCATCTCCTCTGTACACTCTCCGCACTTGTGAGCACCCTTCCATCTCTATCCTTAATAATTCTAACTTGCTGCACATCCTTCCCATCTCGATCCCTCTGTCTAGCTAACCTGTACAAGTCCTTCTCTCCTTCTCTAGTGTCTAACCTAGTGTACAACTCGTCATATGCCTTCTGCTTGGCCTTAGACACCTCCCTCTTCACTCTGTGCTGTAACTCCTTGTATTCCTGTCTATTCTCTTCAGTCCTGTCCATATCCCACTTCTTCTTGGCTAATCTCTTCCTCTGGATACTATCCTGAACTTCCTCATTCCACCACCAAGTCTCCTTATCTTCTTTCCTCCTTCCAGATGACACACCCAGCACCTTTCTCCCTGTCTCCCTGATCACTTCTGCTGTAGTTTCCCAGTCATCTGGCAGCACTACCTGACCACCCAGAGCCTGCCTCAACTTCTGTCTAAATTCCTCACAACATTCCTCCTTTTTCAGCTTCCACCACTTAGTTTTCTTCTCTATCTTTGACCTCTTCCTCTTACAGACCATCAGAGTCATCCTACACACCATCCTATGCTGTCTGGCTACACTCTCTCCCACTACCACTTTACAGTCACTAATCTCTTTCAGATTGCCTCTTCTACAAAGGATGTAGTCTACCTGTGTTCTCCTACCTCCACTCTTGTAAGTCACTCTATGTACCTCCCTCTTCTGAAAATAAGTGTTAACCACAGCCGTGTCCATCCTCTTAGCAAAGTCTACTACCATCTGTCCTTCAAGGTTCCTTTCCTTAACTCCAAACTTGCCCATCACCTCCTCATCACCTGTGTTCCCCTCACCTACATGTCCATTAAAATCCGCTCCTATCACCACTCTCTCACCCTTGGGAATACTCTCCATCACCTCATCGAATTCACACCAGAATCTCTCTTTCTCCTCTAACTCACAACCTACCTGCGGGGCATAACCACTAACAACATTCAACATCACCCCTTCAATCTCTAACTTCAGACTCATCACCCTGTCTGACACTATCTTCACCTCCAGAACATTCCTCACAAACTCCTCCTTCAGGACCACACCTACCCCATTTCTCTTACCATCCACACCATAATAAAACAGCTTGAATCCTGCTCCTATACTACGAGCCTTGCTACCCTTCCACTTGGTCTCCTGTACACACAGTATATCCACCTTCGTTCTCTCCATCATATCAGCCAGCTCTCTACCTTTCCCTGTCATAGTACCAACATTCAGAGTTCCTATTCTCAGTCCTACACTCTTACCTTTCCTCTTCTCTCTCTGTCTGTGCACTCTCCTCCCTCCTCTACTTCTTTGACCAACAGTAGCCCAATTTCCACCGGCGCCCTGTAGGTCAACGGCGCCGATGGCGGTCGTTGTTAACCCGGGCCTCGACCGATCCGGTATGAAATTCGTACTGACAATTCGCATTGTTAGATTTGGCAATGTTTTACGCCGGGTGCCCTTCCTGACGCAACCCTCTCTATTTATCCGGGCTTGGGACCAGCACAGAAGTCACTGGACTGTGGCCCCCATGGCTAGATTACACACACACACACACACATAAAATTTCATAAAACTTTTTGGGAATTTAAAAAAAGGCAATAAAACATGCAGTCACAGACAGACAAATTTATCTGAGAGGTAAATTTTTCCTTTTACATTATGCCCCCTTTCCCCCCAGAAAGAACGGGTGCTGGTTTAGGTACTGGTTTGAATTTGGTTCCCTGGCGGTCTTCTAAGAACCCGTTTGCCTTTCCATGTGCTAGAGAGCATCACAGAGAGAAGTTTTAGTCACTGTTACAACGTTTTAAGCAAGTTAGACAGCAGCGGCAAAACAACATCAAAAATGGGGTGTTGCTTTTCTGTTAATGCAGGCGGGAATCCGATTTAAATGTTTTAAAAGGCGCTAAGGCGTTCTTTTGTTTTTTGGTACGTAGCCCCCGTCCCCAGCCCTGGGAAATGGTTTTAAGTCTGGCCCAGCAATACTTTTTTTGTAGAAAATATTTTTTTTTTTGTAAGTTTAAAGTTGATGAAGATTATTTTATTAACTTTATATCTTTAAGCCCCGAAAAAACGCCCAGTTTGCACATCTTTTCCCTGTATGGGTTTTTATTTTGCAACACTTAATGAAAGGGAAACGAAATTAACAAAAGTTATGATTCAAAAAACTTTTCAAATGGTTAAATTGATTGTATATATTGCGGCAGCGGCGGGATGAAGAATTTACGTTTTTACGTCAGAGTAAAGAAGGTTTTTTATTTTTTTATTGTTTATTGTTTATTTTATGGACCCCTTAGTGAAAGTCTGGCAATCGTAGTCTTTGGGGCCCACTACAAAAACAACATTTCAATATCCAAATTGAATATATCACCTATAACATACATATAATACCCCCAACATACACTCGCTTACCATACTACATAAAATCTGGTTTTGTTCATAAAAGGAATAGACATAAAACAATATGTTTTTAAAATTACTTTAATCAAGACAAAAAAAACCCACATAAACACAAAAAGTAGATCTTTTAAATAAAAGCTTATTATGAAGCGGGAAATTCAAGGGGAAAAAAGTTATTCCAGATGAAAATAGCTCTTACAGGACAGTTTTCTTCAAAAAATTTTTTTTTGGGTGGGGAGTCTTATATGCCCTTTATTTGCCTTTCTGGTGTTATGATCGTGCACGAATTAAAGTACATATTTGTTTAAAAACTGAGAAATAGGCATTTTAAATGTAAATGTATTTTATCGGTGTTTAAAAGTAACTGTTATTTTTTGGTTTAAAGTGACCCATAAGAGTGATAATCTGATCCTACTTGTTTTAATTGAGCACCCCAGAACAAGTCTTGTGCTTTTTTTTGCAAAATTTGTTTTTTTGTCAAGCCCTTTTTGAGAGGGACCACCCTCAGTACAGTATGACAAATGAATAAATTAAATGACTCTGTAATATTTTTAAGTGTCCCGTTTAATAATGGCAACTTTTTTTTGTTACTGAAAATCCCGCATCCCTTTCGTTAAAAATGTATTTATGTGATCTGCCCAGAAGATTTACTATCAAAAACCCAAAACCCCAAACAGTTTAGCCTTCTCTATTGTTGTTTTCTTTGCCTGGTATATGAATTTTTAATTCCGACCCAAGCTAAATTTTTTGTTTTGATCCAAAAATATATTTTTAGTTTTGGAATATTTAATACTAATTTTTTTCCCACTAACCCTATAACCGATCAAATTTTCTTGAAAGAAAATGATTTTTTTTATCACTGAATCTAAAGCAAAGTAAAAAGTTGAGTCATCTGCAAACTTTTGTCTTTGTGTTTTTTTAAAACAGTTAAGGGCAAATCATTAATAAAAACAGAAAACAAAAGAGGACCAAAAAAATTCTTGTGGTAAACCGCATGCAAAAGTTTAATTAGATAAAGAACCTTAGAAAAAACCCCTGATTTCTAGGAAAGTACTTTTATCAGTGCAATGCAGAAGGAGTGAAGCTGCTCTTCAATTTTTTAAATTAAATATTGGGTTTTCATAAAAAACGGCACTGAAGCCCCACCCCCTCCAATTTTTTCAAAATACCCATACTTCTAAGCATCCATCAGTATCTGTGGAGAGGTACATTAGAAATGTCCCTTTCTTAGCATGCTGAAACATAGTAAAAATTTTTTTTTGGAAATAATTACTAATTTGTGTATGAATAATCCTTTCCAAACTTTATGATGCAGGAAAAATTACTTATAGGTCTGCAGTTTTCCCCTTTTTAGAAAAATCGATTGTCTTTTTCTGGAAAAATTTTCCCCTTCTTCCACAGAGTAGGTAAATCCACCACTAAAATGTTTAAATATTGAACAACGGATCGCAATATATTGGGCTGTTTTATTAAATACTGGGTGCCCAATTTTGTCTGTGCCTGGATCCCAATGTTGGAAGAGACTTTAAAGGGCCATCACTTCTGCAGTTTGCACACAATTAAAGTTAAGTTACCATTTTATTACCCATGTTTTCCTTTTTTGATCATTTCACAGAAATTTTAAAATTTGTTTTCCCAAAAAACCTTTTTCTTAAATTATAACTTTATTTATAAAATAATATTAAAATAGTCTGCATATCTTTGTTCTGTTAAAAAAACCCCCACAGACTAAAAAAGAAGGGAGCATTTCTTTTTTACCAGAATTTATTTAAGATATGCCCAAAACTTTTTACCTCTGTTTAACATATAATTCTGTTTTTTTAATACTCTTTCTTTTTCCTTTTATTCATTTTAGTACTTGGTTCCCTTATTTCAATATTTTAATTGTCCCCTAAAAATTTGTTTTTTTTAAGCCACTTGTTAGCCTATTCTCTGCGTATCAATTTTCAATGTTGAATCAATCCCCCTTGCGTATGTGTTTTTTTTGAAAATTTTTTTCGGTGATTTTATCAACAATGCTCAAAAGCATACTCTAAAAACTCCCAAGGAAATCCCGGGTTGTGGCCATGTACACATGTTTCCAATTTTCTTTTTAAATTCCCCACAAACTTTCAAGGGTACTTTAAAAACCTTTTATAAGTACCAAAAAAAAGCTTTGTTTAGGGATTTTGCTTTTGTTAAAAGCAATGGATTTTTGATCACTAAACCCTATGGTATTGACACAACGTCGTAACCCCAATTTTGGACATTTGTGTAATTTTTGGGGAAACATGTTGTGTTGTAACGCCACCTTGTTGCTAAAAAATTCTTGTTTGGCACATTTTTAAATTTGGTGTAAATTGCAGACACTTATAAGGAAATAATTTCTTTTTCTTTATGCATCTGTCATCATTCAATCAATGTTTTTATCCCAAGCAAGTAAAATTCAAATTAACTCAGAGCGTTATCAAGCATTTCACCCCAAACATGTCAGAAGTCCCGGTGCATTAGGGGTCTTAAAAGCATCCCCAAAACAGGTTTATATTAGGTAATAGACTTTACCCAAAAAGCTTCAATGTCTTGCGATTAAATTTGTTTTAACTTACAAGGAAAATTATTTGCACAAAAATGGCCACACCCCCACCCAAAATTTTTTTCTTCCTTTTTAAAAAATTAAAACCTTTAACTGGTAATTCTGAGTTTTGAAAAAGAGCTGTCGAGATGTGTTTCGATAGGGGTAAAATTTTTGATTTAATACTTATGCACTAAATTATTAATGTCTTGTATTTTGTTCTTTTATACAAAATGTTTAGATGTGCCAAAAACCAAACCTTTAAGTTTTGGTTGTACCATTAGTGTGATTAGAATTAATTTAAAAAAAACCCTCGAATTTTAAAATAACATTATTTTTCACTGAATTTGTCTTTGTCCCCCGGGTCCTTTCCCCTCTAGGCAAAAAATTCCAAATTTTCATACATCCCTTGTATTGCCTTTTCACCTTGGGGTTAGCAGCTTTAAGTTTGGCTAGTTCTTTTTCTCTGAAGACGCCCCGAGAAAATCTTCATTTATGTGATGTTAGTCCCCCTTTAGTTTTTTAGCAGGGAAAGAATGCGTTGTTTTTTTTTGAGGCGCAGGTTTTACCCAAAACTCCTGGGCCCTTTCCCCCCTGGTACTGACCTATCCTTTGAAACTAATTTCAATTTCCCCTCCGTCCAGATTATTTGGGAAAAGTGTGCCCTCCCGCTCAACCCACTCCAACTCTTTCTTTCATCCATTATACCGTCAATGACTAAATTTTTTTTTTTAGTTGATTTTCAAAGTAGCGCTTGGTGAAATTCCCTCAATGTACATTTTAAAATTTATTAGTCGTTTTTAAAAGATTTTTTTTGGTTAGTTTCTTTTTGTCCAGATTCCTCTCCTCCATTATATGTTGTGTGAATTCCGTTGTCTTAGCTCCTGTAATCCCCTATAACCCATCCCTTCTTGTTTGTTCCCCCCATAATCATTGTATGAAAATTTTTAAAATTTTCTTGTTGCTGAGTTAGATGTTTTTTTAAAACTCTCTCGCCCCTCCGCTTTGGGAGAGTACACTCATGGTGACACGATCGTCTCACCATGCAGCTTTAGTTTTTCTTTGGAGGCATGATTTACCAAGATGTACAAAAAGGGGATTTTTGTAGTTGATGTAGGCAAAACTGCTGATGCCAGGCCCTTCCAGCAGGGCCTATAGGCCAAGAAACTCTTGTTGTTTAACACACCCTCCTTCTGTAGAGTTTTTATACTCCAAAAGACACAAAAAACTGAAGCTAAATAGAACTTGCTCAACAATAAGTCACTGCTAAGATTTCCAAAAGGAATTGGAGAAGATATTTTAGTGAACGTAATACGTTATAATATGTATATGGACTGTGTCTCATTTGCGGGGGGGTGTTTCGCGGCCCCCAAGCGGCACAAAGGAGAGACAAACTAAAGTTGTTACTATGTACAATGGGAGTTTTCCCCTGAGCAGCCCTGGGTGTCCCCGGGGGAGAGACCTCTTTTAATTGCTCCTGTAAGGGGGGATCCGGTTGGGGGCCGAGATTAAATACTGAGTTTTTTATCCCTTTTTTTGCCTCATCTTTATTTCTAAACGGGTTTAAAACTGGATTTTTGGGAACGGGTTTTTCTTTAAAAATTGCCCCAAAAAGAACCGAACTTCCCATCCTATAGTCGACCCCTGCACTTTCCCCAAATAAAAAAAAAGAGGCTACACAAATAGCCAATCAAAAAAAGGGGAAACTTCGGGGAAAGGGTTTTAAAGCAGAACAAGAAAAAATGGAAAATGTACTCTTGCTGGCTTCAAAAAATTTAGAGCCCCGTTACTAGGTGGTTGTCCCGCATCTTTAACAAAAAGGCTACAGTTTGGTCCAAATGCAGCTGCCAGATTTTTTACCCGGCCCCAAAAAAATATGATAAAATAACCCCAATTTTATCATCTCTACATGGTACCTGTTAAGGTTTTGAATTGATTACAAAAAATGCTGCTATTAAACCCAAGGCTCTTAATGGTTTTTCATCTGTATCAAAAAGGGTTCTAACCCCGTTACATCCCTTCCCCTTTGAGATCACAAAACTCAGGGCTTTGGGGAGTCCCCCCGAATTATCAAAAAACTACTAAAGGCCGTAGAGCATTTTCGTATTTGGGTCCCAAAACTTTGGAATTGTCTTCCCATAGTGTTCGGGGGCCAGACACACTTAAACCCGGTTTAAAAGTAGATTAAAAACTCACTCTTTAGTCAGGCGTACACATAATACTTTCCCCTAAAATTGTGTTTTATTTCTTTTGACCAAAAAGCACATTGTCAATTTTAGTGCTTGTTAAAATTATGAAAAAGCAGCTACGTTAATCCCTCTCCACCGCTTCTCTTTTCTACCCATTCCCCAGGGGATCCAGACATTGTTTCCCGGCTCACATTGTCTTCCGGGCCATGAAAATTTTGGGACCTCCAAATGGACGAGGCCGCTCTGTGAGGGGAAACCTGAGGCATCTAGAGATCTACCGCTAAAATTTTGAAAT
>NC_083483.1:1077101-1102455 GCF_030014155.1 Tachysurus vachellii | reverse complement strand
ATTATTCCTCTTCCGCCATTGAAGTCAATGGCAGCCCATAGAACCATACATAGGAAAGTTATGTAATTTCTCTCTGTCTGTCTCTCTCGCTCTGTCTGACTGATCATGGTAAACAGTTGAACACACAGAACCTGAGCTGTCACTTTATTTTCTCCTTGTGGTGAGCGCTCTTCAGTTTGTCCTCTACTCTCATCAGTCTTCCTGTAAATCCACAGCGTCACAGAGCTCTGTTTCTGCTTTCAGGGGAACTTGTGAGGTTTGGTGCAAATGACCAGCACCACAGTGACACACACACTCACACAGTGGTCAATAATCCAGGCGTAGGTCAGGGCAGGTAGCAAACATTCATAAACACAACAAACAAGCAGGGTCAAAACAAGGCAATAGACGGAACCAATAATACACTCAGAATGCAGACAAGGCTGACAATACTTCGCGCCATCAGAGAGTTCTGAGTGGGCTTAAATAGACCAGGTGATTACGAACAGGAAACAGGTGTGCTGAGTTGGTGGTGCAATGGATTGTGGGAAATGGAGTCCTGATGATAAAGTGCAGCAAATCCTCTGCAGGCCAGCAGAGGGAGCCCTCATGGCTCTCATAACACTGACAGTGTTCAGTTTCCTCACAGTTTCAGTGCTGAGAAAAGGTAAAAATTTTGCATTCAGGATGGAGACCAGAGCGTGAGCTTTATCATTCAGAGCAGGGTTACAGATGTAGCCTGGATCTCCAGCAGTCAGAGGAGACATGGGATTAAACTGGAAGCATAGATACAGTATACAATAAATTGTAATATATAAGGAATACCACAGATTATCTTCCTATTACAGCACAGACAGAGTGTTTTATTCCTCAGCAATTTGCTGATTTTAAATTTATTTAAAAACAACATCATGTTTTTTTTATATCTGTTTGATTAAATATGATTATTTTCTTAACACATAATTTTCTGGCACATGACCCATTAGAACGTTCATGACATCTTGGGGATGAATTCCACAGTTATCCCCACACTGTAAACTCATCACATCACTAAGTATAAAACAAAAAAACTTTCACCATCCCAGCTTCTTATTCTGTAGGATTAGAACTGTAAAGAAAAAGTCCAGTCATCATCTAAAGATGAGCAATACTATATTTATTTTTAAACTGTGCCCTCCAGTACAGTTGCAGCTACTTGTAGAATATTTTGATTATGTAACTAGAACTGCAAATCTAATTTCAATTTATTCCTGAAATGTAATCATGAAGTAGAAACAGTTTCTATCTGATCAAGTGTGAAGAGTCTGTTTTTGTTTTCACTGTGTTTTCTAGCTTGTTCTCAGCAGCTGAACTGGCTTCTCTAAATTGCCACTAGCTATGAATGAGTTGTGTGCAGGATTGCGAACAGGATAAAGGACCAAGCAAAAAAGTGCTTAAGTAAAATGTACAAATAAAAGAGCAGATGTTCATAATTCATAAAGTTTATTTATCAGACTTCCACATACTCTCAATATGCTTTACATGGAAGAGGTCTCCAAGGATCATTTCACCAGAGGGTCAAACACATTAACCAGTTGAGCATGTACACAAAATAACTTGAATAGTACATAGACTTTTTTTTATACAGGATATAAGGTTTAACTTTCTTATGTCCACCTTTAACTTCATTAAAATTAATTATTCAAACATGATAAAGGATTGTCATAAAACTAAAATTACCAACATGGAGAGTTGATAGAAATATTGCTCTGTAATTATGTAACATAAATACTTAATTATGGACGTTTGGCCACTATTATTTTGACTGCAAGCTCTCTCCAATGGGCCAATGCATATGCAAAACAAAAAACTTACATCATCTCATTTTTCATCTTCAACAAACCCATATCCAAAGCCCTGCCCACATGCACACACACGCACACACACACACACACCTCCTAAGCTCTTTCCCACACAAACACACAGAGGACTGTATTCAGAGTTAAACGTAGATTTAATATTGAACTCGCTCATAACTGCAGAATCACGTGCTATTCAGAAGTTACGTAAGAGTTACACATGGAACAGAGTTTGGCTAAAACACAGGTTAAGATTTATTTCTGTCATCGGCTCTCAGGACTTGTTAAATTGTGCAAATTATTAAGTGTTGGGAGCAGTCGGTTGTGCTGGACCAGGTGCTAGTCTATAAGCTCTTAAATGATGAGTGTGAAGTGTGGTTCATTTTTATGGTTTAAAAGTAGTGGTCTAGATGCCGTTGATGCTGAAAAAAGCTGTCTCAGGCGCTCTACTCAAGGAAATCTGGCAACTTTAGAGTCATGAAATACAGGCAGGTGATTTGAATCATCTGAATGGTTCACACTGAGAAAACTGACTAAAACTGGTGCAGAACTCAATTCTGATTATGATTAACTTACCCTGCAGGACTCGGGCACTCTGAATACGGCCCAAAATGCTTGTTCACATTAACTGGGATTGAAGCGGTGCCTGTTGCATTCCAAATTCTACTCTGTAATCTATGTCACATTTACACTACGCCACGCAGCATCTATGAACGACAAATTATAATTTACACGGCTTTATCTGCTGAAAATTGGGATTTTTTTCTATGCAGAAACTACACAATTAAACACATTCACACACAAACAACTACAGTGACAAGAGAAGGATCACAACATCTGTTTTTTTTTGTTTTTTTTTTGCTTTGAAATATGGAACCCATTAAATGGCTTTTCCTCGTGTTTTTTTTTAGCTAGCTAGCGAAATTCAATCTTTAGCCTATTCTTTAACATGTTGTTTTTCTTTTCCCGTGTTCCCCTTTGACATCTGCGTTTTTCGCTAAACCTCATAGCCGACTTCACATTAAAGCACAAAAATAGTGATTCCAATTGTTTTTGAAAAATGAATACACAAACGTTGATTGCCAATGAAGAAAAGCCCAAACATAGTACACACAGAAACACACATACACTCTGACACATTGCTAGCATTTCTTGACCTTAACAATGTTTAAATAGTTTGTTAGCATTTAATTGTGCTTATCTCTGGAAGCAGCATGAGAGCGGTCCATCCATCCTGGATCCAAAACCTTTACCAAACGTGGATGTTCAATGATTTCACATTTTTAAACCCGAGATCTCTGCCCTTCAGAAGGTCCACAATTCTCTTTGATAAAATCTAGTCTGTGTTTATCGTATTGTTTATTGTAATTCCCCTTGTGTTAGCTTGATCATTAAAGCGTGGCTTTAAATAGATCTGGCGCTTGGATGAAGAATATGCTGTGCTTATTTTGTCTATGATTTATTTTGTGCTTTTTTTTTTAATCCAGCATGGCATCCAACTGGTCCGCAAGGTCATCAAACATGCTTCCAATGTCATCAAGAATGTTGACTGTGCTTTTATTCTCCATTGTGGAACTGGAATACAAGAGAGAAAAGCAAGAAGGTGCGATTTCTCAGACAAATACAGTACAATGCTGGAAAAGTCTTCAATATATCTATGTATTTTTATTTTAAAAACCTTATTATTTAGTAGCAACAAATATTTAAATTTAAAAGATGAATAAAAATACTTGTCTTCAGTCATGATCCTTTCCTCTACGACCTCCAGTGCCGCAGCTAAGGAAGCGCTGGTCTCATCCAGCCTTAGCTGGTTTCTTTCTTCTTCCAAATGAAGTCTGAGTTCATCCGATCCTCTGGCATTTGGTGCCCCCTGTGGAATTTCCTCTGCAGTTGCACCACTATCTTCAGTAGTGCTTTCAATTTCTCCCTCAATTTGCATCTGTCTGGCCACACCGGCTTTTCTGCGCCTCATCAGCACCTGCCCTGACCCCTCTGTGACCCTTGTGACCTCAATAGAGGCAATCTCTTTCCCCGTAACCACTGCTACTTCCTTCCTCTGCCTTTTCCACTCATCATCCTCACTGTGTTTTTCCACCTTTTGCGGCTCTGCCTCAAAAGGACAGGGAATGTCCACTGACAGCCCTGCCGCGGAAGATCTTGGAGGTTTGACTGGGGCAGATCCACTCCCGGGGGTAGAGGGAGTTTGTGGAGTTTGTGGGCTCTGAGCAGGAGATGTCAACAGTTGTGGGGACAAAGTATGTGATTCTGCTGGTTTTGGGGTCGGAGTTGATGGACTGAGTATGGCATGATCCTCTTGCTCAGAGGGAACAGTCGGGGGGAGTGGGTGTGTGTTTAGCTCACTGGGTGGGGTAACTGTGTGTGTTGGCAGGGGCTTCATTTTGATTGGTTTTGGAAGTGTTGGAGGAGGACTTGGCTTTGGAGAAACAGGTGGTGGAACCTTTTTGACTTCCACTGCAGTGGCAGAAAGAAGATTTTAGGTCAATACAGGTACGATAAATTATCTAATTTAAAAGAATAATAAATAAGGCCATCCTTAAAGATATTCTTGTTTGCCGTAACCCGAGTACTCTCATACTCTCATTCACTGTCAGAGTCAACGGTTCGCGCTTGGTAATGATGGCTGCGGCTGCAGTAAACAAAATGTTTGCGGTCACCGATCAAAATCATATGGGTCCGGGCGCCATAATACATCTAAAAAAGTCATTAAAACAGCTCGACACCACTTTAACTTGGCACGAAGTTCTGGAAAAACTGTGCCCAGCATCAAAATAAGGTTTGCAATGATGCGCCCGAAGGCACGGGTTGAAGACCCAGTCAGTGACGTCACAATATGCTAATTTGTTTAAAGTCATACATACGTAATCACCATTACCAAATTTGTACTTTTTTTACAGAAAAATATAGACCTACCTACCGACCCTTTTTTTTTTTACTGTTACTGCAAACCAAAATATTTTTAAGGATGGCCCAATGTTAAAGTCTAGGAGTGAACAAATTCACTATGACAGAATTTGGTCACTTTCAGCATGTGCTTTAGACCAGTTTAACAATTTTTCAAAAATGATTATTCATGTTAATTTAGCAATACCTGTGCTGTGTTGGTTCTCTGGTCCTGTAAGTGGAACTCTCCTGGTTGGAGTGGGAGGCTCAAGCTTCCTGAGGCCCAGGGCTGGTTTGGGGGAAACTGGAGGCTTCAACACTCGCCTGAAATCGTCACTCATTTCACTATCCCGATACACATTTTCCACCTCTGATACAGGTCTTACATGAATAGCAGCATCTGGTGCATTTGCAGCTAAATCACCCGACTGAGATGGCACTATAAGCTTTGGCCGTCGTCTCACAGTGCTGGTCTCAGTGAGCCCGAACCTCTCACTGCCCAAGTCGTGTGGTGTACGGGGCCTCCTCAAGGTCGCCGTGGCATCTACACGTGACCATTCTTCTTGTGTCAGCATAGAGCGGGGGCGGGGCTCTGGAGTTGGCCTCACAGGGAGTTTTTCCTCTGTTTCATCAGTAGTTGGCAGAGATTTAGTAACTTGTTGGATGCCATCTTGCTGTGCAATGGGGTTCTCATAATCAGTTAAGGGGCCACTGATTGTGCGACGTCGACTCTGGATCTCTTCCTCTGAACTCAGAGTGTCACGGTTTCGTCTGAGAATGTCCGGGCTTTCCTGGAGAACAGGTCAAATACATAAATTTAAAATTTTGCATTTGCAAAAATGTAACTTACTTATTTAATATAAAGCACATGTTAACAGAAACCGAAAGAAATATAACAGGATGAAAATGTTGTTTGAATTCATAAAAACGATGTTACCTGTAAGTAATTCCTGCTACCACTTTTGATCCTGCCACCTAATGTGGACATTTCTAGCATGGCAGCAATGTCTCGAACGCTTCCACCTAAAACCCCTGATTCAGATGCAGGTCCACAGTCGCTACGGCGCCGTTCTCTGTATGTCACGCTGAGAAACGAATCACAAGGCTTGCCTCGGTTAACCCCACCCTCAGTCAGCAGGTTCCCCGTGGAGATGGAGGAGCAAGAGCGTTTTGGTGGTGTAGGGGGGCGTGTCTTCCTGCGGGGTCGTGTTGTTGCGAAGGACTGGCTACGGTTTACCCCTCCAACATCCAGGGAGGACGCTGTATAGTTTTCAGGGAAGGGTGGATCTTTCCGTCTAGGTAAAGGAGGTGTGCCATCTTCATCTTCCTCAGCTGTGCTTTCATGGGGAAGGCAGAGCAATGGGACTGGGCATGCTTGAGAATTTGAGTGAGAGGAGGAACTTTTGACTTTAGTGGGTGTATGTGGTGGTGTGTGGGCTGGACTGTTGCACAAAGCAGGCTTTTTTAGAGGAGGCAGAGCATTTGCTCGCTGTTTACCATGCCCCTGGGAGGTGAGCCGTGGAGAGCCACGTACTTCCACTCCTCTTCGTGTCCTTGGTGCAGGGGTGGATTCTGGAGCAGCTTGGTGTTTCAAAGTTGTTTTTTCATCTGACTGCATTCCCTTAACACAAGTGTCCTCCTCTTTCAGAGGGTCTCCCAGACAGTTAACAGCCAACATTAACTTCTTCTGATGTCCTGCAGTGTAAAGGAGTTCATAAGACATATTTTGTTGTTACACAATTAATATGGTTAAATATATTAAAGGAGTACTCCAATTTTATATCTATGCATTTAGACTCTTCAGTACCCAGCTTGGTGATGCCAATCTCCTGCAAGTCCTCCAGGGTAATGTCACTGACAAAGTCCATGTTGTCGTAGCCATTCTGGACAAGAGTCTGATAGTACTGACTAAGTCCAATCTGGGACAACCACTCTGCTAAGTTCGTCTTCAGGAACATAAAAATAAGGAATCCATGAATTCTTCCTGTCTCCACAATGATTGACATAAAATATAAAACATTCAATAACATGTTGCTAAAGGTCTTACTGGTTTCTCTTTAGGTATCCATTCAGGAATGCTCAGTTTGGTGATCTGAGAGAGCATCTTTTTCCTGTGTCCAGGTTTTGTCACACCAATTGCTGTCAGATCCTAAAATTCAAATAAAATGAGACAAGATTTCTGTATAATTAATCAGATTTTTACCATTAACACTATACAGGTTTCTGTGATAATAGAAGAAGCCTTTTTTTGTCACATCTACATTACATCACAATTATATTCTTTCTTCATATATCCCAACTTTTGAGGTTGGGGTCAGAGAACAGGGTGAGCTATGATACAGCACCCCGGAACAGAAAGGGAAAAGGGCCGTGCTCAACATTTACATTTACAGCATTTAGCAGACACTCTTATCCAGAGTGACACATTTTTTTTATTTCAGTTTATACACCTGAGCAATTGAGGGTTAAGGGCCTTGCTCAGGGGCCCTGCAGTGGCAACTTGGTGGACCTGGGATTCGAACCAATGACCTTCCGATCAGTAGTTGAACACCTTAACCACTGAGCTACCACATCCCAAAGCAGATGCCCTTATCCAGAGCGACTTACATTTTTATACAACTGAGCAATTGAGGGTTAAGGGCCATGCTCAGGGGCCCAGCAGAGACAGCTTGGTGGATGTAGGAATTGAACTCACAACCTTCCGATTGGTAGCCCAACACCTTAACCACTAGGCTACCACATCCCCCCCGCTCAAGGCCCCAACAGAGGCAGCTTGGCAATGCTGGGGTTTCAACTCAGAGCCTTAACCTCTTGAGCTACTACTGGCCATAGACATACTCAGAATTCATGAGCAAAGTTTGTTTATATGTACTTATGCAGAGAAAGTTTATGAGTAAGTACTTCTGGCGTCATCCTACTGATGGTCTGAAGGTCGTATCCGGCTGTAAGAAAGTTTGTTGTGTAAAACTGTAGCTGAGCACTAGTAAGCCATTCAGCCACGGCCTCCGAGCTCTACGACACAAACAATTTGATTGTTCGTTATATGCTTATTTTTTTTAAGTGAATGCATTTGATTCATTGTGCTCATCATTTTAGACATAGACAGTCACTTGCCTTGCTTTCTGTTGCAGCACTATCTTTCCTCTGTAGTAAAGGATCAACAAATGTTTTTTTCTTTTCTGGACGTGGACCGCCAGGTACACTCTGGGTAAGTTGTGAAGAAGCTGCAGTACACACCAAAATGTTATTACTACAACCCAAGAAGATTTTTTACAAACTTGCATA
This sequence comes from Tachysurus vachellii, assembly GCF_030014155.1. Taxonomy (NCBI): domain Eukaryota; kingdom Metazoa; phylum Chordata; class Actinopteri; order Siluriformes; family Bagridae; genus Tachysurus; species Tachysurus vachellii. Next base: position 1,094,452 of record NC_083483.1, on the reverse strand, counting down.
TTTGATGAATAAAAACAATTATGCGTAATGGTTTGGGCCTGACTATGGGTTACCTGCACTGGGGTCCTGCTCCAGAAGATGTTCTTTCGCTTTGGCAGACTGAGACAATACTGTGGCCAGCAACTACAACACACAAACACACAAATGCAAAATCAACCTTTTAATTCTAGAAACATTATTTCTGTGTAGATTTTTTTCTAAAGGATTTGCAGCCTGTTTGTCGCACCTTTATCCCCTCGGCTTGTGCGTGTAGCCCAGGCACATTTACGCCATGTGTGTTGATCCCTGGGGAATGTGTTGGAGTGGTTGGGATGGGGACAGGGGAGCTTGCGAGATGAGCATTGGCATTTTCCACAGTACCACTGACTGAAGTGCGGCCACCGCTCAGACTCCCTGTGCTGCCAGCACCTAATGAACAAATTGCGAACAAGTAAAATGTAAGATTTAAAAAAAAAACAAAGGTAGTACACCGTTTTGCATTCTGAGTAGTTTGCTTGTGTATGAGGTGTTTCATCTGAAATTCTTTATTTTAAAACTAAGCACGTGCAGCAATTATTATAATTATGCTAGTTAACACAAGTCTTTTCTCATGTTTAATTTTTATATTTATTTTTCATTGCATTACATTTAACAGCACCAAAAAAAATTGCATGATGCTGAATGATGTGCTAAAAAAAAACGTGCATAACCCAACTAACTCATTCATTCATTCATTTTCTACCACTTTTATCCGAACTACCTCAGGTCACGGGGAGCCTGTGCCTATCTCAGTACGTGTACATATACTCTGATCAGCCATAATATTAAAACCATTGACAGGTTAAGTGAATAACATTGATTATCCTGGTATAACAGCACCTGTCAAGGTGTGTATATAAGGCAACAACTGAACAGTCAGTTCTATGTGCAGACCATTCAGAGTGCTCATGCAGACAGAGTGGACTCCTGTCCACTGCTAAAAGTGCATACAATAAGCATGAGAGCATCTGACCTGGACCATGGAGAACCAGAAGAAAGTGATTAGGTCATTTTCATCATGTGGACAGCCAGTTGCCAGGATGCACTGTGGGACACCTACCTAAACATTGCATACCTAGAACACGCCTTTATTGCAACGGTATTCCCTAATAATGTGTCCTGCTACACTGCAAGAATGGTTTAAGGATCATGATGCTGATCAAGGTGCTGACTTGGCCTCCAAATTCTCCAGACCTCAATCTGAACGAACATCTGCTGAACAAACAAGTCTAATCTATGGAGGCTCCACCTTACATCTTACAAGACTTGGATCTACAGGATCTTTTGCTAATGTCTTGGTGCCAGATACCACAGCATATCTTCAGAGGTCTTATGATTGATCAGTGTATATGTAATCTAAAAGTGTGTGCGGGAAGTCGTGGCCTAATGATTAGAGAGTCTGACTCCTAACCCTAAGGTTGTGGGTTCGAGTCTCGGGCCAGCCACGACTGAGGTGCCCTTGAGCAAGGCACCGAAACACAAACATAAATGGCTGCCCACTGCTCCGGATGCAGAGAAAGAATTCTGTGTATGGGTCACCATACTTAGCTGTATGTCACGTCACTTCACTTTCATGTGTGTAAAATCTTTAATACCTGCTAAAGGCTTCCTCAGGACCCAGATATCTTCACTGGAACTGCTTTGCTGCACACTTAAAGTTGGGGAGCCATGGGGACTGGACACAGAACCACGGGAACCTGAAACACAAACACATACACACAGATTTCTACACATGTCAGTATTCCACTGCCATAAATTATATACAAACAGAAAGCAGGGTGTTAGTGGACCCAAAGAGCAAAATACAACTCTATAGTTTAAAAATGATTAGTAAAGTAATATAAAAATGTGCTTATTTGATATATATATTCTTAAAAAATACACGTCTGAACCTGAAACAAATCCATCTGTCTGTTTGACAAGTGTATTTGAATTGTCCTGTATTTGCATACCATTTTCTTCATTATTATCAAGTAATACCAGATGAATTGGTAACATAGTCGAAACGCTGTTTCATCTAAACCAGATATGCCTTTGGTCAACAGGCTTGGTAAGAAATGTTGTGGTCTTCTCTAGGAAACTGTTTGCTGATTCATGAAATTCATGAAAAACAGATCTTGGCAGGAGAATCTGCCTTTTAGAAGTGACTGTGAATCACATTAGCAAACGCATCTAATCCAGCATGTGCTATGTGTTTTAAACCTCAGAAGCACTCTATACGGTTTAGCTATATACAGTCTACCTAAGATGTATCTAACATGATTTATTGTGTGTGATCTTACACACTAGAAATTTAAAGGTTTAAAAGACATTTTAAATAAGTCGTTATAAACAAACCCATTTCCATTTTTCAGGCCCAGAAATTAGTCACACCTCGAACTCTTGCCTGTCATGGGGTAGATGGAGGTTTTCCAGTGTTTTCATTCCGATTCTAGTTTCATTCTTAATTACCAAACTGAGAAACAATTACACAAAGAAATCTTTTAACCTGTACAATCGCAATTAACAGATAATTGACTATTTTAAGCTCCACCCAAAAAGGGTTGATTGGCAAGTTGTGACCATGTTGTTTAAAGAAGTCTAAACTTCTCAATCTGCTGAGTATTCTGATACAAATTCTGTCAAAATACTCCAAAAATGTGGGGTTTGCATATTATGCAAATGATCTCATATTTGAGGATGAGTGGCCAAAAAACATTTAACTAATTCATTAATTCAAATGTGTATACTGTGTGTGTGTGTGAGTGTGCGCGCACTCATGTGTGTGTATGTGTGTGTGTGCGCACTCATGTGTGTGTTTGTACCTTTCTCTCTTTTCGGCCCCTCTGAGCGGGAGAAGGGTGGTTCGAACACAAATGAGCTGCAGGTGGGTGTGTTATACCCGAATGAGGTGAACAGGGGCTGATGGGAAGAGATCAGGGAGGGAGGAGGGGGCAGAGAGGTCAGGGGAAGAGAGAGAATGTGGGAGTCACCGTTCACCATGGCAACTGAGCCAATTGCTGGCGGACGGATGTGTATCTTAAGATACTGCTGAGTAGAGGGTCCTGGGCACGACGGAAATAATAACACAAATGACACCAGAACACGACACGACACAACACGACACGGGAAGGAAACACAAAATAAAACATGTTCAAGAAAAAAACAGCTAGCTCTAGGCACAACACATTATAGATCCTAACAAAGTATTAAGAGCTTTTTGAATAGCATGCAAGGAGGAAATCAAAATCAAAATGTTTGTGTGTGTACTGTTACAATACAATGACACCATACCATGTAAAAGACTCACAACAATTAACTATAAAGATCTGTAGCATTGCATGCCTCATAGGGTCATGTATGTACAGTGAAAAATCTGGAAATTCAACTTTTACAACTATTTGTCCATTTCAATACCAAACAGAGCAAAAGTGATACTTTTGGTTTCAAAACATCCATCCATCCATCCATCCCATCCATCCATCTATCCATCTTCTACCGCTAATCCGGGGCCGGGTCGCGGGGCCAGCAGTCTGAGCAGGGACAGCCAGACTTCCCTCTCCCCAGACACTTCCTCCAGCTCTTCCGGGGGAATACTGAGGCGTTCCCAGGCCAGCCAAGAGACATAGTCCCTCCAGCGTGTCCTAGGTCTTCCACGGGGCCTCCTCCCGGTTGGACATGCCCGGAACACCTCCCCAGGGAGGTGTCCAGGAGGCATCCGGAACAGATGCCCGAGCCACCTCAGCTGACTCCTCTCAATGTGGAGGACCAGCAGCTCCACTCTGAGCTCCTCCCGAGTGACCAAGCTCCTCACCCTATCTCTAAGGGAGCGCCCAGCCACCCTACGGAAGAAGCTCATTTCAGCCGCCTGTATCCGGGATCTTGTCCTTTTGGTCATGACCCAAAGCTCATGAGCATAGGTGAGGGTAGGAACGTAGATCGATTGGTAAATAGAGAGCTTCACCTTGCAGCTCAGCTCTTTCTTCACCACAACAGACCGGTATATCGGCCGCATCACTGCAGAGGATACACCGATCTGCCTGTCGATCTCCCGCTCCATCCTTCCGTCACTTGTGAACCAAGATACTTAAACTCCTCCACTTGAGGCAGGAGCTCTCCACCAACCAGAAGGGGACAAGCCACCCATTTCTGGCTAAGAACCATGGCCTCGGACTTGGAGGTGCTGATTCTCATCCCCGCCGCTTCACACTCGGCTGCAAACCGTCCCAGTGCATGCTGAAGGTACTGATTTGATGAAGCCAACAGGACAACATCATCTGCAAAAAGCAGAGACGAAATCCTGTGGTCTCCCTCCAGCCCCCGACTGTGCCTAGAAATCCTGTCCATATATATCCTGTCCATATATATATATCCAAATAATGAACAGGACCGGTGACAAAGGGCAGCCCTGCTGGAGTCCAACATGTACCGGGAACAAGTCTGACTTACTGCTGGCAATGCGTACCAAAACTCCTGCTCCGGTCATATAGGGACCGGACAGCCCTTAGCAGAGGGCCCCAGACCCCATACTCCCAGAGCACCCCCCCACAGATCACCACTAGGGACACAGTCGAATGCCTTCTCCAGATCCACAAAGCACATGTGGACTGGTTGGGCAAACTCCCATGAACCCTCCAGCAACCTGGCAAGGGTATAGAGATGGTCCAGTGTTCCACGACCGGGACGAATACCACATTGTTCCTCCTGAATCCGAGGTTCGACTATCAGCCAAATTCTCCTCTCCAGTACCCTGGCATAGACCATTCCAGGGAGGCTGAGGAGTGTGATCCCCCTGTAGTTGGAACACAAACAGAGGGACCACCCGAGTCTGCCAGTCCAGAGGCACTGCCCCCAGCCGCCACGCGATGTTGCAGAGGCATGTCAACCAAGACAGCCCCACAACATCCAGAGACTTGAGGTACTCAGGGCGGATCTCATCCACCCCCAGTGCCTTGCCACCGAGGAGCTTCTCAACTACCTCAGTGACCTCAGCTTGTGGGATCGACGAGTCCACAACTGAGCCCTCGGCCTCTACTTCCTCAGTGGAAGACATGTCGGTTTCAAAACAACTGCATATAATTCATTCTTTAATATTCTTTCTCATTTCCTGATGGGGGTCTCAATAGCAGCAGGCTGAGAAAGAGTCTAGTCTTTGCATCCCCAGATGTTCACAAACCAAGTGTATGATATAATCTCTCCATTGAGTCCTAGGTTTACCACAAGGTCCCCATCTCCAGCATTTCCATCCATGTGCCTGATACAGCTCTATCATGAGCTAAACTGATTGAATCCTTGTTAACCTTGGAATTATAAGAATCAGCTTATTTATTACATGGTGCTTCCATATTTTCAAACTCCTGAAGAAGAACCTAATTGTGACTGAATATCATACTCTATTATCACATCACTTGTGAGTAAGAGCCCAACATACTTAAACTCATATACCAAGGCAAGGACTTTAGCCTCTGAAGGGACCATCCCAGTTGTTTCTGGAAAAGAACCATGGCTACAAAATTGGGCATAAGGATTTTCACGTCAGCAGCTTCAGCTGTCAGCAGTGAAAGGCAACTGGTTGCAGGAGCTGCAAACAACACTGCCCCATATCTCTGTGTACCAATAAAGAGGCATGCTATCAACACAACACTTTTGTCCAGTGCCTTTAATTCATCCATTCTAACCAATATGCATTGATTGGCACCAACCACAATACTAACCTTAATCACAGAGATGTACTCCAAAACACCAGAGACTTCAGGCTCATGTTAATTACTTAGCATAGCTCGTGCTTTCACAGCATCTACAAACTCTTTCTATGCCCAAGCTATCTAAGCACCTAGAGCAGCAGCCCTTCTGGTCTTGAATCACAAGAGCCCTCTGTGAGTATGACTTAGAAAGCGTCCTCTTTCAGCTTGATTTCTTCCCTCACCAGCATGTCCAAAGGTTACTGCCAAGACAGGTACCAATCACCATTCAGCTTCTTGCAGTTGACTCTTGGTATACTGGAGAGGTCATTTTGCTTTTATGAACAACTTGTAAGTCTAACAGATAAATCTGGCCTGTAGGTTTACTCCAACTCACCATTAATTGGTGATTAGTTGACTGATCTGCCCCTTCCTTTGCACATATGTCCAAAATTATGGCTTTAAATCTGAAGAGGCAATTACAAATCAGATAACTGACTTTTGCTCAAAGTCCTTTGCTATTAGGTAAATCTGTAAGCAAGCATGTGTTTAATAACATGTTTGTTATAAATGATCATTGGCCTACATAGAGGTCTAATAATCATTCAGATCCTGGAAGCCTTTCTTCCCAATCACACCACTCCACTCATCTTCATTCATTCATTCATTCATTCATTCACACATCTCAGGTGTCATCGGGCATCAAGGCAGGATACACCCTGGACCGGAGTGCCAACCCATCACAGGGCACACACACACTCTCATTCACTCATGCAATCACACACTACGGGCAATTTTTTCCAGAGATGCCAATCAACCTACCATGCATGTCTTTGGACCAGGGGAGGAAACCGGAGTACCCGGAGGAAACCCCCGGAGCAACTGGGAGAACATGCAAACTCCACAGGCGGGAATCGAACCCCCAACCCTGAAGGTGTGAGGCGAACGTGCTAACCACTAAGCCACCGTGTCCCCTCCCACTCATCTTCAGGTGGTTTCAATCTAGTTCTGAGTACAATTCACTCAGAGCAGTTCGACTCCTGTCACCGGGTATTGAACCAAATATGGCGTGTATTTTGGGTTTTAGGTTTCAGCATTAGTTTTTCTAGATGAGAGCTGCTGAGGGAAAGGACATAGCTGTAATACTGCACAATTGTTCTGGGTTAGGGTTAGGGTTAGATTTGCAAATCTATGTTCTCCATAGGGTTATTTTGAACATTTCAACTGCTTGAAAAAGATTTATTTGATGCTATATTTATGACCATTTATCCTTTATCCTCAGCTAACTCTTTTTGTTTTTTCTTTCGTGCAGTGTCAGCAAGCCAAAAGAGCCAAACAAACCAAAAGTATGAATCTTACTCTAACTCCCACAATGCAAATGGACTAATACCTGTAAAAGCACACTAAATTAATTTATCCTTCTACTTAACAGCAATTGTGTGTCTGCATGCATTGTGATGTGTATTTCTAGATGTAATGATGACATGTGTGGGAGGAAAAAGGAGAATGGAAATGAAGACACGGCTGGATAGAAATGGACTCATCTTTTCACTCTTCATCATCATTTGATTTCTCTCTCTCTCCTCCTGTGTGGCTGACCATTCTAATTAAAATCACTGCACGAAGTGCTGCACGCTCAAAGGTGGTGAGTGCACACACACACACATACACACACACACACATATACAGTACACATACACACACACATATACACATACACGCAAAAAGCTCTGCTGTATCTTCCCACACCCAGATTCCAAAACATGATGTTTTTTTAATTTTTTTTTTTTCAATAAATCTTTAGTGTTTGTTTTGTTATTATTATCAGCTTAAACTATGTGTTGGACACACATAGGCAGCTCTTCCTCTCTTTTACACACACACACGCACACAAACACACACCTATACAGCACCGAGAGGTTGCGTGTATCACATGGATGAGTTAGTTTGAACTAGAACAGCAGCGTAGGTCACATGATCTCATGGTCATGTGATTACACTGTGGCACACCTGCCCTCTTGATGACCTCCACCATGTTGGAGGGGAAGTAGCCAACACGGTCATTTCCTGTGCGGTTGTCATGGATACAGCCTTTCCATCGCCCATCAGAGTGCTGTTCCAGGACCTGAGAATAAAATGCAAACAACATGCTTCACTAAGTGAAGATGCAAACATGCCAAGTGCTATTCTCTAAACTGTTGGATAATGAGTGTGGAAGGAATTTTAGTAAGATTAACCTAGTGATTAATGTTATAATGTGAACTAGGATATGTTAGCAATTAGCAACATTAGCAACATAATCTTTTAGATTTATTCCAGTTCTCCTCTTCTCATATATTCATAAATGATCATATTAGTTTTTTTAACGTGTATTGTTTTTATCTCGTGTCCTTATTTTTTCTTATTTTTTTAATGAAACCAAGTAGAGTAAATCCACCAGATGGCAGTATACACTGTTAAGTCCGCTCAGAAACTTTTCTTGCATAATAACAAGCCATTTTCAGTCAGCTTTTAGTCTGCGTTTTTTCCGCTTGAAAAGTGTTGTACTCTGGGTAATTACCGTGATGATGTCGCCTGCTTTGATGTTCAGGCTTGTCAGGTCATAGTTGTTGCAGTAGTCTTTAAGCGCTCTCACCTGCATGGCTGCAGAGGCATCTGCATGTACAGACATACATACTTTACAAACTTTTGTAGACAAACATCATTTATTTGTCTGTTTGTATATGATGATGTCTGATTTTACCCCTGTGTATTATATTTATGTACATATAAACAATAATAGTTTTTTATTTAGTGTTCTCATATATTGTACACTCATAGAATATACAGGTTCTTCAGTTGTCCATCTGTGGCAAGGTTTAACGGTGTGCACCATTTAGCACCATAGCACACACATCAACTGTATGGACTGCACAGATCTACATCATATAAACACTCTTCCAATATATATCCATCAAACTGTTTACATGCTGTTTTGCATGCAGTCTCAAGCAGTCTCTCCATACCTCTCAGCATCTGTTTAATCTCTCGGCTTGCTTGTGTCGTGGTGAACTGGTTTACGATGTCCAGTGCTGTCTGGCAGTATGTGTTCCTCACACTTGCACTAATGCCACTCTGAAACAAATTTTAAAAAATCATCATCATCATAAATTGTTTATTATAATAGTTTTATAAAAGTTTTTATTGAATATTTAAGTCAGTATGTTACATATTTTAAACACCGAATAAACAAACATAGTTTTTCCTGTTAATCTTATTCATTTCATTCTTATAAATAATTATTGAAGTTTTCATTCTTTTTATTTTGTGTATTTAATTTACTCCAACTTACCATTTTTAGGCATATAGTGTATACTAAATATACTGTAATTTAAAGCTTCATTTAATATCTAAGACTTTTTTCTGCATAACATACAAATGTTTATACATTTATAAAACACACACATTCACCAAATGTGTGTACTCACGTCTAGAAGGAGACGAACGGCATCGGTTTTCCCGCAGAGCGCAGCCTCGTGCAATGCTGTGCCAGATTTTGTCTGCCGGTTTATGTCTATGCCAGCTTGGATTAGCAACCTGGAACACACACACACACACACAGCTCAGGGTTCCCATATCTACTGCACACACAGCGAGTCTACGAGTGCATTTGTGCCTGAGGCTATTGGAATTAAAACAAAGAATTTTTCAAGAGAAATTTTAACAATTCTAAAAATACTCCTCATCAAACAGTGAGTTTTTAATGATTTGCTTGTTTGTAACAAAAAGGTAAATGATTGTGCATCTGTTTGATGCAAGATTTTTTTATCTTTAAAATGCTCTGTATGTTACATCAGCTGTTATATGTAATGATGAGTCGAAGGAATCTATATGCGAAAAAGGACACAGATTTAATGAAGTAAATCCAAGCAAACAATCCAAAACTACGGGCAAACTCGTGAATGTGGAAAACAGACAAAGCTTTCAACCTTTTATAAGCAAATGCTATAACCATTTATGCTAGAGCACCTGGAAGTCAAAACAAAGTAACCTCCACAACCCTGGTTAGGGCTGGTTAGGGCTCCCTCTGAGGGACTGGCAAAGGGTGTTCTTACAAAATCCCTCCTCCAGGGGAACCTTCTGGTGTCCTCTTCTTAGGACGTCCCCGAGGGCTTGGGGCTAAACGGTCTGGGTGTAGCTGGTCAAATGTTTATGATCAGGGACGGGTCCATTATGTTCTTGGCATAGCCCAAGACTGTTCATCTGGGCTTTATCACTTTCAGTCCAACAGGTTCTATAGTCGGTCCCTGTATCTTACATTTACGGCATTTAGCAGACACCCTTATCAAGAGTTGCTTACAACTGAGCAACTGAGGGTTAAGGGCCTTGCTCAGGGGCCCAGCAGTGGCAGCTTGGTGGACCGGGGGTTCGAACCCATGACCTTCCGATCAGTAGTCCAACACCTTAACCACTGAGCTACCACATCCCCATCTTCAGGAGTTGATGATACATTTAATCAAGTAAGCTTGCGCTCCATCCAGTTCGATGGGCGGTGGTGGTGATGGAGGTTCTGTGATGTCGGAGTTCCCCTATCGGGCTGGCTTTAGGAGTGAGGTGTAGAATGAGGGTGATATATGGTATTCAGGTAAGAGCTGTAAGCAGTAAGTTACTGGGTGGATTTGTCTCTGTACTTTGAAGAGCCTATGTATCTTGGTTTGAGCTTGTGACATTTCATTTTCAGGCGCTTTGTTGACAGCCAGACTAGCTGGCCTGGTTGGTATTGTGGGCAGATGCCTCCTCTGATTAGTCTGAGGCTGCTGACAATGGATTGTTCTCTGTAAGCGTACATGTGGTTGGTATCCTAGAAAGCATTGGAATGGGGTGAGGGCTGTGGCGGTGCGTTTGAGAGAGTTTTGGGTGTATGCCCATGGGAGGAACTCGCCCCATTGACTTTGTTGTTGGCTACAATACCTATGTAGGTACCTTCTTAGGTCTTGGTTTAGCCGTTTGACTTGCCCGTTGGATATGCGGTGGGAGGATAGGCTGACATTAATTCAACAACTTTTTGCAAAAGGCCTGACCTGTGATGAGGACTCTGCACCTCTGTCTGAGACAATGTCCTCTGGGATGCCATAGTTACGGAACTACTGCTCAAATAGTGACTTGGTGGTTTCCATGGCGGTGGGTAAATTTCCTAGTGGGATCAGCTTGCATGCTTTAGAGAATCGATTTACAGCCATGAGGATGGTAATAAAGCCCTGTATGCTCGGGAGGTCTGTGACAAAGTCCATGGTGATATGAGACCTGTGGCATTGAGGTATCAGTAGTGGTTCAAGGTGCCATGCAGGAAGTTAGCAAGAAGAGCAGGTTGGACCTCGGTGTAGGTTGGGCATGCTTCAACAAATTTCTTGTTGGTGGTTCGCGGCCACCAGAAGGCTTTGTGGATCAGCTGTGTCATCCACTGGATACCTGGGTGTCCTGAACTCTGAGAGGTGTGGACCCATTCCATGGTTCATTGCCTAAGGCCTGTGGGTACATATTGTAATCTGGGTGGACATTCGGCTGGTTTGTTTTGTTGCTCCTGCCTTATTTCTTCCATGAGATCCTATTGTATGGGTGCAATGATCAGGGGATGGGTAGGATCGGTTTTGGTTCTGGGGGTTGGTGCATCGTTCGTGATGCTTTGCTGTTCTTGGCACCAGTCCAGTATGTGACCGTGAATTGGAATTGTGTGAAGAACAGTTCTCATCTGGCTTAAAAAGGGTTTAGGCATTTGCTGTTCCTGATTTATTCCAAATTTGTGTGGTCTGTTAGAACTTAAAAAGTACACACTCCAGCCAGTGTCTCCACTCCTCCACCACTTCCTTGATAGATAGCAGCTTTCTGTTACCCATGTTGTAGGTGGCCTCAGCCATGGTTAGTTTCCTGAAGTTGGGAGAGCATGGCCCCTATTCCATTACATGATACTTCTACTTCCACAATGAATGGTAGACAAGAGTCTGGGTACTTTAGGATGGGGGCTGTAGTGTACCTGTGCTTGAGGTTGTTAAAGGCATTTTGGGCTGTTTCTGACCAGTGCAGTTTTTGTGGTTTCCCCCGTAGCAGTGCTGTCAAGGGGGCAGTGACAGAGCTGTAATTCCTGATGAATCTGCTGTAAATAAAAGTTTTCAAAACCAAGGAACCTTTGGTGCTCTTTGACACTGGTTAGGGTGGGGCTGTGACTGTGCTTACTTTGCTCAGGACCATCCCCCACCCCCCACCCCCGCCGTTAATTATGTATCCCAGAAACGAGACTGGGGTTAGTTGGAATTTGCATTTCCCCTCTTTTACAAACAACTGATGTTGTGGGAGCCGTTGCAAAACTTGCCGTACCTGAGTGATTTGGACCTCCTGGGTAGGTGAGTAGATAAGGATTTCATCATTCATCATGTTCAGGAAGTCTCTTAGGATCTCTGTGACGGCTGGTGAGTTTGTCAGGCTATACGGCATTACAAAATACTCATAGTGCCCCCGGTGATCGAGAAAGCTGTTTTCCATCCATCTCCCTCCCTTATGCGTACCAGGTGGTACACACTCCTTAAGCCCAGTTTGGTAAAGATCAGTGCCTCCCTGAGCTGTTCCAGGGCATGAGGACCTAAGGTTAGGGGTACAGATTGTTATGGTTTTCAGCCCTCAATAATCAATATGGTGTCCCCCTTTCTTTTCTTCAAAGAAGAATCCTGCCACGGCCTGATAAAGCCTACTGCAAGGGCTTCCTCTTGTAGTCCTCCATGACTTTGGTCTCTGGTTTAGACAGGGGGTAAATTCGTCCCTTGGGGGCATAGTGTTCCAGAGCAGATCAATGGCGCACTCCTGGGAATGATGAGGGGGTAATTGGGTGGCGCGGTACTCACTGAATACTTCCTTCAGGTCATGGTATTCTGTTTGAATGGTAATCATGAGGTTAGTGGTGGGGCTCTCAGCAGAAGTTGCATGGCATTGGAGTGTAGAGCAAATCTTAGAATGACCTGGTTGGCAAGAAATGATGTGACGAATAGGACAATGTTTTCTGTGTGAAAAAGTCCAATCTGTAGGGTGATGGGAGGCTTTTGGTGAGTAATAAGGCCTTTACCGATGTGTTGACAGTCCACTGCTGTAATTCTCAGGGGAACTGGGCATTAAGGGGAGTTGAAATTCCTCCACAAGCTGGTGGTGGATCAGTTTGACGGCAGATCCTAAATCTAAGAGAGCTGAGACATGACGGACAGAATTACTATAGCGAATGAGGGCAGGCATTTGTAGGTTAAGTTTAAAGGAGTTTGAGCTCACCTTGGCACTGCAGGCAGCATTCTTCTCTATGCACGTTGCATGTGGCCGGCACGCCCGCAAGAGAAGTAGAGTTGGAGGTGAAGATGGCTCTGGAGTTCTTACGGCGATACCCGTTTTCGCCCAATCAGCATGGGTTCAGGAGACTCAATGGAGGGGAACTCAGGCAGCAGTTGGGACCGAGGTGGGTGATTCTGGATCAGATTATCCAGTCAGATGGCTAGCATGTACTGGGTGATTGAGAGGCTCTCATAATGACAAGCTAGTTTCGGTTGAGCCCTTCTCTGAACATGGCTTTAAGTGCAGCCTCATTTCATCCTCATTTCAATTTTGAGCAGCTAACGTGTGTAACCTCACCCTGATGGAGCTGTATGATTTGAACCGTCATGTTGCGTCCTCCCGCGAGATACTCAAAAACTTCATGAATTTGAGGAGTAAAGTCAGCATAGAGGAGGAGGAACACACCACAGCATCGGCATCCCAAGGTGTTTGCTGTTCTTACAATAGCATAGGTGTTCTTCAATATATTATATAGTGTATATAAGGTACAAAAACACATTTGAGCTACAGAGAGTAGCTCTGTAAGACAGAGTAAGATATCAGGGTTGCCAGGTCTGTATTTTGTACACACTCACTAGAACTGGTGAAGAGGAAAAGTACAAAAAACTGTACAATAGGTAAGAAACCAAAAGATTCTAGGTTCAAATATGTATGTGCTTTTTTTGTTGAAAGAGTAATTATCAAGTAATCATACACCTGGCAACAATGTACTGAGGTGAACACCTGTCCAGAGAGCTAACATGTTTTGTGATTAGTCCTGGGTTTACAGCATTTAAGATTTTTGATAAGTCTCTTTTTTTTTCTTTTACTGCTGATGGATTAATGTATGCTTGTGTGATATTTCAGCATAATCAAAGCTTTTAGAACTGCCCTGTCCAGGGGCTTCTGCTTTGAGATTTGAAGTATGAGTTTCTCTGCCCTTGCCTGTTACTGCTGAGCGTGTTTATGATTTATTTAGAGTGCTATCTTGTACGAACCACTAATTAGCCAACATCCTATTTATAGAAGGCCTTCATTTGTAACTGTGGCCTCTTTATATAGTCTAGTGACTCTGCCTGGCTCTGACTGCTTTAAGATTTCATTCTTTATTCGTTTCTTACGATTCCTCTACATTTAATAAAGAAAATCTGACCTCCCATCTTTGTAGGAAGTGGATTTAAAAACCTGTGGACTTCCACCTCCTTTATACAGCGATTTTATTAAAGCTGCTGTGGATTTTTTAATTGTTTACTTGGGTCTATTACCATTTAATAAAAATTTAAAACCAACAGACTCTTCAATGTATATTGTACATAAGAATATAATCAAGTACACAGATGTGGATTTTATGTTTTTGCTTTCAATTAAAAATACAGGTTTTTATCCCTTTATAGATACATTTATAATGCTATAATGCTCCTGTTAGTTTATAATGCACCTGTTAATTCCTGTTCTGACTTACATTCTCACTATAAAACACTACAGTTTTCTGTTTTCCTCTCGCTCTCTTTAAGTTAATAAGACAAATAAAATACTGGATTTTTTTTACATTGAGAAACTGGAGACTTCTTCAAAAAAATGCTAAATGTCAACAAATTATACAAGTTGTTGTTTTAGGATATTAGGCTTCACTGTTACTATAGAAACGGTAGCACATGAATATCAAAATAAAAAAACACCATCTGACCAATCAGATTTGAGGACTGTGGTAGACGTAACTAGAATTCAGCTTTATATCATTTAGTTGACAGAAAACAAACTATTCAGGAAAAAAAAATTATTTATTCTGACCTCTTAAAATCAAGTGTTTTTAGAAAGACTAAAAAGGCTTGTCATTAACCCTTTTGTCCTTACTAAACCCCTAACATCTGTCCATTCTTTCACGCCAGTTTTAATTTTAAATTCACTCAGTCCCTCGTGGTGTCATTATCTCGGGATAACATGATTAGGTCTGTTAGCCAGTGACCATGTTAGTCAGGTGCATCTGCCTTCACAGCTGTCCAGGTATTTAGTGCTCGGATCTCACTTGATGATGTCGATGTGTCCGTTTTTGGCGGCCAGGTGAAGAGGGCTGATGCCGTTGGGATCCGACGGCTTCGGCTCCAACATAGTGGCACACATGTTGCTGTTCAGGAGGAGCTGCACCACCTACAACACACACACAGAGAAAACTTTCAGCTCACCTAAGATGACCTCAGAGTCAGGGTTAATTAAGAGAAACTAACCGAGACACGCCCAAATTCACAGGCCAGGTCCAGAGGTGTTTTTCCAGCATGGTCTCTGATGCAGGGGTTGGACTGATGCTGCAACAGCATCTCACTCTACAAGGAAAACATCATTAACATGCAGGTAAATGATGTAAACATGCTTTTGGTCACCAGTTTTGTACCCCAGTCAATATTTACATCTGTCAGGTTGTCAAGTGGGACAGAAGAAGGAAGTTGGGTTTTATGTTCTTTCTGATTCTTTCGAACATAATATGGGGGAAAGTTTTAAAGCAAGAGATGAGTTTAAATGAAATAATCCCAAATATATCTGAATAAGAAGATGGCAAACCTAATAGTAGTCTAGATTACTGAAATATTACAAATATTGCTGAAGGAGTAGAATTTATATGGTTTTAAAAGTGGCTTTCATACTCATTGTTCAGCAGCTTATAAAACAGCAGAACCGATAAATGAACAGTTTCAAAGTTAGAATATATTTACAGGAGGAAAGTTATTGGTGTTCAGACTCATGTTATTTTAAATAATAACATATATAACATATTTGCATTCCTGAAAACTCACTCCATTGTAATGGCCATGTTGGGATGAGAGATGAAGCGGAATCTGTCCTTCATCCGATTGGCTGTTGACTGATGATCCCGCCTTCAGCAGCATTTTCATTGGCTCACATTTTCCCTGCCAGGCAGCATAGTGCAGCGGTCGCATCCCTGACCATGAAGGAGAGGTCACCAATGTTAAGAATAGGGAAGTGAACATGTTCTGTGTGTGTGTGTGTGTGTGTGTGTGTGTGTGTGTGTGTGTAAGAATGTCACTTTCACCTTTCTGATCTTTGATATCAACGACAGCTTGTGACTCCAGCAGCAGAGCTATCAGCTCCACGTTACCGTTCAAAGCCGCATGGTGAAGGGCCGAGAACCTGCAATACACACACACATAATTTTGTTATTAAACAAATACAATCTTTTACACACACATGACTTTTGTTTGTTCTTCTTCTCTGTTCCTCAAACTGACAATCTGAGCACCACACTCTGACCTACTTCCATTTGTAAGAACTGCACACACACAAACAATACATCCTTCATCCATTCTTTAGCTTGTTAACCAATTATTATGTAAGAAAATTTACTGTTACCTCCTGAGGTTAAAACAGCACAGTCTCCAATCCACACACACTTGTTATCTGTTTAAGGCAAATGTTTAATGTAAATGCTGGAGACTCTTTCTCTTAATCCTTACAGAAAACTTTAGTAGTCCTCATTGTCTAATATAGACCTGGTGCATTAATATATACCTCACACCTGGAATTACTGTTGTTGAAGACTAGCTGGTCTTTTTTACACCATCCATTGCTCTCTAACTTTTTTAATGATTTATAACATAAAATTTAAAATGTTTCCTTCAGTATTGGTTTGAAAGCGAGAGTTTCCGCATCACTTCCTGTGCACGTCCAGATCTCTAGGTAATTTGCACATCAGCCTTCAAGTGCTGACCTCTTCATTATCTCACCTCACGAACCGCTAATGACGAGTTCAGCTACAAGCTCAGACACGCAGATCTGTTCAGAGACTTTTATTCTGTTTATTAAAATGTCTTTGTAACAGAAAAAATGTATAAACATAACTCAAGCATGATGTCAGAGGAAAACAGATGATGTCTTTATTTATTTATTTATTCATTCATTCATTCACTCATCTTCTACCACTTATCCAAACTACCTCGGGTCACGGGGAGCCTGTGCCTATCTCAGGCGTCATCAGGCATCAAGGCAGGATACACCCTGGACGGAGTGCCAACCCATCGCAGGGCACACACACACACTCTCATTCACTCACGCAATCACACACTACGGACAATTTTCCAGAGATGCCAATCAACCTACCATGCATGTCTTTGGACCGGGGAGGAAACCAGAGTACCCGGAGGAAACCCCCGAGGCACGGGGAGAACATGCAAACTCCACACACACAAGGCAGAGGCGGGAATCGTACCCCCAACCCTGGAGGTGTGAGGCGAACGTGCTAACCACTAAGCCACCGTGCCCCTATTTATTTATTTATTTATTTATTTATTTGCTATTCCTGAAAAATCAGTCTTTCTATTTGAATATATAATTTTGATA
>NC_083483.1:1019601-1069601 GCF_030014155.1 Tachysurus vachellii | reverse complement strand
CAATTTCTGCTACCACCTGGGATGTTACCCAGCACTGGAGGTGGTAATTGTATTTCAATTATAGACGTGTGTGTGTGTGTGTGTGTGTGTGTGTGTGTGTGTGTGTGTGTGTGTGTGTGTTCATTTCTGAGCTCATTTGTTTTATCTGAGTGAACAGTGTGTATTAATAAATATAACTATGTAAAGAAAATAAAAAATGAGAATCAATTTTGATGTGACGTCAAATGAAGCCTCTCTCTCTCTCTCTCTCTCTCTCTCTCAATCTCTCTCTCTCCCATCACTCTCTCTCTCTTCATCACACTCTCTCTTTCTCTCTCTCTCACTCTCTCTCTCTCTCTCTCTCTCTCTCACTCTCTCTCCCCATCACTCTCTCTCTCTCTCCATCACTCTCTCTCTCTTCATCACTCCCTCTCTCTCTCTCTCTCTCTCTCTCTCTCTCTCTCTCTCCCCATCTCTCTCTCTCTCAATCTCTCTCTCTCTCTCTCTCTCTCTCTCTCTCTCTCTCTCTCTCTCTCTCTCCCCATCACTCTCTCTCTCTCTCCATCACTCTCTCTCTCTCTCTTCATCACTCTCTCTCTCAATCTCTCTCTCGCTCTGCCCCCCCCAACCCGTCCCCATTTCTCTCTCCCCTCATACAGTTCAAACACTTCATTACGATGGACATCTGGTGCCTTCTTACCCATAATCCCCTTCCTCCTGCCCCATCCCTCTCTAGCTTTTCATCTGAACCGACACACAGTATTATTACAATAATATTAGCTGTAAGAAATGTTTGTATTTTTGGTGTTCAGTCTGTGACACCTTTAATACCTATTGCTATTTTCAATAAAATTGAACAGTGTTGAATTCTATTCTCAGTCGCACGAGTAATCCAGGTATAAACCCGTTAAGGACGACTTTAGAAATGTAGAGAAACATAGTGTTTAAAATTAAACCAGCAGTGTTTAACCTTTGAGTGTTAAATCATTACTGTCCCTGTTACTCCATGTGTGGTGTTTGTTCAACCCTGAAGGTGTTTAATTCAATGCTGTTTAAGTGAAGTTGGTGATGTATGTGTTCATTCCAAGGTGCAGGAGTGACCAATACTGTGAGACATAATTCAGTACATTGAAAATAAAATAAACACTGAATGAACTAACTCAATACTGTATTGTACTGAACAAATTCCGTATTGTAAGTTTAAAATAAACACTGAAACATCTATAAGATTCCTGCCATATTTTTTACATGTGAACTGAATATTGTGACAGACAATTCAACACTGTTAGATACAACTCAATACTGCACAATTCTGCACTGTAACAGAGTGCAACACTTCATTAACCATTTGTTTTAATGTTAATGTGACTTTGCAGGTGCTAAGTCAGCACTCTGAGAGCTAACTAAACACTACTTACTGTAACACTTAAATTATAAGAGCTACAGAAATTCAGCACGGCAAGAATTCTGATTCAACACTGTTCGAGGTTTAATTTAACACTCAACACTCTGTATATCTAATGTCAACACTGTTAAAGGTAATTCAACACTGCGTGCATGAACTCAATACTGTATTATCTACTGCAACTCTGTAAGTGGGTCTAAATTCTGAATGCTGTAAGAATTTCAACACCCATAAGAGCTCATTCAACACAGTGACTCTGAATCCAACACTGCAGCTGTGATTGAACACAATGTTAGTTCACGTAAGACCCAAAGCGACCATTCAATACTGTAAGAGGTTAATGTAATTATACGTAAGATATTCAACACTAAGAGCCGATTTCTTGGAGGTTTTCACGCTGCACGTGATCCTTTAAACACCGCTGTAACGCACATGCGTGCACCATGGCCTGTACTGATGGGCGTGTGTGTGTGTGTGTGTGTGAGAGAGAGAGAGAGAGAGAGAGAGAGAGAGAGCACTCACTGGATTTGCCCTGTCTGGGTCTCTGCAGTAGCCTCTGCACCGTGAGCAGGTCCTCAGTTTTCACCGCCTGCAAGAGTTCTTGATCTTTCCCCATATTTTATTTACACACACACACACACACACACACACACACACACACACACACACACACAGGAGCGCGCGCGGCGTCCTCTACATCCAGAGCATCCTTGCGCGACGACTCGGCCACCGCCAGCGCGCCGTTAAAGCCGCTCCACCCGCGTCCTCCATCCCCGGGGAGACTCGGTGTCCGGACTGTGTGAGGACGTCAACCGCTTTTTCCTTTTAACAATAATAACACAAACAGGATGTGCTACATGTGGTCGCGCGATTACAATAAATAAATCCCGTATGAAGGAATGTGACGGTCGTCTCCAGGTTACAGGAACATTACTGCAAAAAAAAATAAAAATAAAAAATAAAAATGTCGTAGCGCGGAGCCTACTCTGCTTCCTGACCCCTGTGTAAGGCGACGGGGTTGTTACGTAAACATCCGGGCAGATGTGATGTGATATGATGGGATGTGCGCGCGGACGGACGCTGAAGAGGTTGTAATCCGCGCGCGCGCGTGCTTGCGTGCGCACACGTGCGGGCATGCGCGCGTGCGTGTGTGTGTGTGCGCGATTGCTTAAATTTATGGTGCTGCAGCAGGGGGGTGTGACCAAATAGCCCCGTTTCCCCGCATGAGCCTGACAGATTAAAATTAGACGCGTGCGTGCGTGCGTGTATGTGGCTGCGCGCGCGCTCTCCCGGTCTTTAATCACTAATTGATATAAACGCATTTTCTTCAGTAATAAAGCGCACCTCAGACTTGACCGTGTTTTCACTGAAACATGCATCACTTTAAGGATGTAACGGTGTCACGGACAATTGGAGCGGATGTCTAATTTGAGCTCTAACCTACATCCCTCCTGCTTTCCCTGTATTACCGTCGGCGCGACCCCTGCTGGTGGTCTGCAGAATCACACCACACACTACACAATATCAGCTTCTCAGTCATGTCTCAGTCTTTCATCTTTACAGCTTTATACAGTGTGTAAATAATTCAAACGCTCACAAACCGTTTTGAGTGACAAAGATTAAAAGACAAAAATGCTTCATTCGTTTTTCTCCTGTGTTTCTCTATAGCGCTATTTATACACCTAGTGGTCAAAAAGGAAGTGCACTTTAGGACCTGTGAGACTCCGAAAATCAACGAATTTTAAAAAAATAATACCAAAGTTTCTTGGTTTGTTTTGTTTTTTTATGACAATGAAGATAAAAGGAAGGTCAGATATTATAGCAGAATTAGATCAGCAGTGTAAGTGTAAGTGCAGACATTGTGTGTGTGTTTAGACACAAAGGAAGTTAAAAATTCTGTACAAATGTACAAATGGGTCCCCAAGGAACAAAATGTTTTTAAAACCTAGAAACCCTCCTTAATGATATTCACTGTGATGTTTGTGTCTCACTGATGACGGAAAAACAAACCTGTGATATCAAACATCTCAAAACTTTGATGACCTGCTGGCTGCGTGCTGGATGATTTTAGTAAAAATTCCCAATTTTCAAACAAAAACTATATGAAGTACGATCTTCTCTACGGCAGGTTGTTCAGCCAGTGAGATGTTTACATGTATCTGAGGTCACACACAGCAGATCCCTGAGTCCAGTTTTGTGAAAATTTGATTTAGAATGAAGTTTTATTGTGAAGTCGTATGTAAAGAATGTTCCATTGAAGTGTAAAGGTCCTGTTGCCTAGAACTAATAGATGATGTGTGTTTGTGTGTCTTGTGTAAGATTAATGCTAATGGTGTGTGTGTGTGTGTGTGTCTGTGTGTGTGTGTGTTTGTGTGAGTGTGTGTAATGTAATGGGTAAGCACCAGTGACTCTCAGTCAATCATTGACCTTGTTAGCAGTGTCTAGAGGTGTTATTTCGACTCTGTTGGCCACATTAGGTGTTGGGGTAACACACCTGAAATGTGTGTGTGTGTGTGTGTCTGTGTGTGTCTGTGTGTGTGTGTTTAAGACCAAATCCAAACCAAAATTCCCAGATCCAACAGAAGCCTCTTTTCGTCTCTGTCTCTTATGTGAGCACAGAGTCGCCTCATTAAACTGATGCGTTTAATCATCAATTCAGCCCTCCCTCTCTCCTTCCATTTATTCCTCTCTCCCTCCATTTCACGTGTGTGTCGTCGAGTGTGTGGACGGGTCATGGCGTCAAACGCCACCACAAAGTTCTTCGCGCTCACACAGTCTTTTAGTTTTTCTGATATCATCGTGATCGGAGCGTATTTTCTGCTCAATGTTGCTGTCGGAATATGGGTAAGAAAGTGAGTGGGTGTGAGAGTGAGTGTGTGTGTGTGTGTGTGTGAGTGTTTGGTTGTGTGTGTGTGTGTGCATGTGTGTGTGAGAGAGAGAGAGTGTGTGTGTGTGTGTGTGTGTGTGTGTGTGTGTGTGTGTGTGTGTGTGAGTGATTTTGAGTGCGTGTGTGTGTGGTTGTGTGTGTGTGTGAGAGAGAGAGTGTGTGTGTGAGTGTGTGTGTGATTTTGTGTGTGTTTGTGTGTGTTTGTGTGTGTCAGCTCTACAGACATTTTCACACTGATTGTACAAATGACAATTAAGTGTGACTGTGACTGCTGATTCAACTAATCTGGATTCAGTTCAGTACTGATGTGTAATACTGAAAAAATACTGTGTGTGTGTGTGTGTGTGTGTGTGTGTGTGTGTGTGCTTGTGTTAGTCATCTTGCAGAGTAAGCAGAAACACACTTAACGGCTACTTCCTGGCTGGCAGAGACATGGCCTGGTGGCCGGTAAGAGAAAAGTTGGAATTTTACATAAAACATGTTTTGCTATTAAAATATAAAAAAGATTCACATTGTAAAAATTTAAAGCAATAATTTACACTGAACTAACTGACAACATTCGAGCTACGATTACTAATGTAATCAGTAAGTCGTTCATGGTAAAACATTGTACTGTCTTTACTTTTTATTCATCTAAACAATTTTCACTTCAAAATTTTCACTAAATATTCAAGCTTCATGTAATAAACATGATGTTTATAAACACTGTAATTATCAATAAAATATAAATAAACTGTTTCTAAGGCTGCAAACATTTAAGAACTAAAACGAATAATTACACATCAGTAAGCAGACGAGTTTCAACTGATTATTATTTTTCTTTTTTAAAAAGAACATTTTAACATAAAAATTCAAATCAATTGAAAATGAAATTGTACAAAATTGTTAAAGTAAAGAATTTAAATTTCACCTGTAAGTTTTATTGTCTATTGTTTAACACATTTAAACTTTGGTTTGGATCAAATTTTTAAATTTGTGTCTAATATCTGCAAACATTCAAACTTTTTTTAATGAACACATTAATTTAACATGCTATCGTTTTTAGATAAACATAAAATTTAAGTTCAGTAATTAACAGTTTGATTTTCTTAACGGATATTTGAATCTGAATATATTTTATATGCCTTTTTATATGAGAATGAACAAAGAAACAAATACATATTTGTAATTAATTAATAAGTAAGATTTAAATTATTATATGCCTAGACTTAAATAATAAAATAATACTAAATCAAATCTAATAAATAAATAAATAAATATTTTATTTACATTAATTTAGAGCTGATTTTTAATTCATTATAAACAATGTGAGATTGTATTATGATATAAATGAGCACAAGAAATTCAAAAAGCTAAATTATTTAAAATTATAATTAATATATAATATTTGTGTGTGTGTGTGTGTGTGTGTATGTGTGTGTGTGTGTACTTGTGTGTGCGTGTGTGTGTGTGTGTGTGTGTTGTGTAGATTGGAGCATCTCTGTTTGCCAGTAGTGAAGGATCAGGACTGTTTATCGGCTTGGCTGGCACCGGGGCAGCAGGAGGCATCGCTGTGGCAGGGTTTGAATGGAATGTGAGTCTCCTCATTAGTTAATTCCAAGTGCTTTCCATTTATTAATCATTCTACTTTCAGGCAAATTAAGAGAAAATAAAACACTGTTCTGTGCTGTTCCTGGAAAATATTCAACTTATTTGTGGTAACAGTAAACATTCTTGAGGTCTAATGTAAACCTACAGGGTGCCATATTTTTTGTGAACACCAGGGGGCGACAGAGGCCGCTATGCTTATTAAAGTACATGCACTTTTATTCTAGGCAACCTATGTACTGTTGGCCCTGGCCTGGATCTTTGTCCCAGTGTATGTGTCCTCTGGGGTATGTCTGAAACTCTAATACAACACACACACACACACACACACACACACACACACACACACAAACACACACAAAACACACAAACACAACACACACGCAACACACGCACACACACAACACACACAAATACACACAAACATGCACGCACGCACACACACAACACACTCAAACACACAAAAATACACACACACACTAACACACAAACACACAAACACAGTTGTATTTGTTATCAACATGACCTGCATGTAGAAATGTTTCATTTAAGACATTAAATGGTAGTCTCTATTTCTCTCTTTAACTCACTCCCTCTTTCTCTTTTTCTCCCTCACACACACACATATACACACACACAAACACACACACACACACATTCTTTTACACACTCTCAGATTGTCACGATGCCCGAGTATCTGGGTCGGCGGTTTGGTGGAGAGAGAATTCGCATGTATCTGTCAGCTCTCAGTCTGATGTTATCCGTGTTTACCAAAATCTCAGTGAGTGCCCATACACACACACACACACACACACACACACACATACTGTACACACACACATCTGGCATATCTGGCATCGTACCTGCACATGTAAAAACAATGCATATCACACTTATATGATATTTGTATCTTTCTCTTTTTGTCTCTCTTTGTGTGTGTGTTTGTGTGTGTGTCTGTATGTGCATGTGTGCATGTGCTTGTGTGTGTTGTGTGTGTGCATGTGTGTGTTTGTATGTGTGTGTCTGTATGTGCATGTGTGCATGTGCTTGTGTATGTGTGTTTGTGTGTGTGTGTTTGTGTGTGTCTGTATGTGCATGTGTGCATGTGTGCATGTGCTTGTGTGTGTGTGTTTGTGTGTGTGTGTGTGTGTGTGTCTGTATGTGCATGTGTGCATGTGCTTGTGTGTGTTTGTGTGTGTGTGTGTGTGTGTGTCTGTATGTGCATGTGTGCATGTGCTTGTGTGTGTGTGTGTGTGTGTGTGTCTGTATGTGCATGTGTGCATGTGCTTGTGTGTGTGTGTGTGTGTGTGTGTGTGTGTGTGTGTGTGTGTGTGTGTGTGTGTGTGTGTGTGTGTGTGTGTGTGTGTGTGCAGACAGACCTGTATTCTGGGGCCTTGTTTATTCAGGTGTGTTTGGGTTGGAATCTTTACCTCTCCACTGTGCTCATGTTGGTGGTCACAGCACTCTACACTATTGCAGGTGAGGGGTGCCAAAACTTTTAACAATTACACAATTAAATTTACTTACTTTAACTTTTATAGTTCATTTTTTTTAACTTCCTGAACTTGTGTATTTTTACTTTTTACTTGTGTTTTTTTGTAATATGTCAACTTAGTTACTTTACAATCTATAGAATGTTATTTCTTAAAAATATAGAATGTTATTACACCATATTTTACTATGTTATTACGTCATATTTACATTATTCATGTCTTACTTGAATACTTGTCTTACTTCCCTCTAACCTATTTTCTTTCTTTCTCACTTACCTATAAATGTTTAGTTACATAATTATATGACTGATTTAGTTTAATTACTTAATTAACCAAGTTCCTACTTACTCACATAGAATTATATTTTCTTTTTAAATTCCAAACCTGTGTTATTGTTAGTTACTGAGTACTTTCTCTTTAGATGTTTACTTATTAACCTATTTCACTAATTCACTTATTTTTTACTTATGTATTGAATTGTTATCTCCTTACATCCGTTTCGACTTATTTACTTCTATTCTACTTTTTTACACGTAAACAGTCATTTACTTAATTTACTTCATACTTAACTTTTCTTAAAAACTCTTACGTTTACCTAATTACTTGCATCTTATTTATTTTACTTGCTGAATTCTAACCTACTTATTTTCTTACTTACCTACAGTAGAAACCTTTATTTATTATGTTGGCTTGCTTTATAACATTATTATTATTATTATTATTATTAGTAGTAGTAGTAGTAGTAGTAGTAATTTTACTTGCTTAATTTACTTAATTATCCAAATGCATTATTTACCTCTACATAGAATTTTTCTTTCTTCTTAATTACTTGCTTTACTTCCTTAATTTAACTAATTTACTTACGTCCTTATACTTATTTTCTCAAATAGAGACTTTGACTTACTCATGCCATTACTTTAACTTACTTAATTATCTTACTTATTTACATATAAACTTTACATTTTCTTCTTAATTACACACCTACATAATTGTTACTTACTACTTTAACTTTAGACAGTTAATTAATAACCTGCTTTATATTATTAGTAAGTACCTCTAACTTATTTATTTACATTTAAATTCTCCACGTACCTACAAACTTTTCCTCACTTGTTGATTCAGTTAGGAGAGAAAGGGATAAGCGTGTGATTAGCATGTGCTGATTAAAGTTAGCATGTCAGCATGTGATGAATAAGAAGTGACAGGAAACCATAAGAAATTTAGAAACAATACAAATATCTCTATTAAAATAACAAAGCATTTAAAACTTTACTTACTTTTTTTTTTTAGATATTTATTATAAAGTCTATTATATAATTTCCCCAAATTATTCCCAAAATACCTATTTATTTATTTATTTATTTGTTTATTCACATAAGTTCACATAATTTTCCTACGAACCTTACAATGTTCTTCAGATTTTTTCTTACAATCTCTCTCTCTCTCTCTCTCTCTCTCTCTCTCTCTCTTTTCCTCTTTCTCTCTCTCTGTCTCTCTCTCTCTTTTCCTCTCTCTCTCTCTCTCTCTCTCTGTCTCTCCCTCTCTCTCTCTCTCTCTCTCTCTCTTTTCCTCTCTCTCTCTCTCTCTCACTCTGTCTCTCCCTCTCTCTCTCTCTCTCTCTCTCTCTCTCTCTCTCTGTGTGTGTGTGTGTCAGTGCCTAACACACTCGCTGGTTAATAAACACTTCAGATTAACGAGTCATTGAGGATGTGTTAACAATAGTGTTGGAATGCAGAGCAACTTAAAGGCCGTGAACGTATTTTTCATTCTCAATTTTTGGATTAAGCTTTGATCCTTTAGACATTCATCTAAATAACGTCTGGTAACGCCCATGCCGTGTTTAAGTCTCTGTAAAAAAACATTAAACCACTTTGGGAGTACAGTCATACAGCACACACACCCACACACACAGATCTGTAATCGTATCATTTCTATCTCACAACTTCACTCCAATTTCTCATCCCAGGTGGTTTAGCTGCTGTGATTTACACCGACACACTGCAGACCTTCATCATGATCACTGGCGCAGTCATCCTCACCATCACAGGTCAGTCAGGTGGTGCAATTGAACTCCTGTTACCCAACAGGTGTGTGTGGTATGATATCATGATATTGTGTAAGACAATTACTGTAAAAGATCTGTAAATTTTCCATTTTAAAATAAAGCCTGCTGGAAGTCAGGGTGTTAGCATGTGGGACACCATTTTGCTAAGCAATGTCTGAGACAGTGGAGACAAAGAAAACACGAGCATGTGGAAATATTTCTTAGTGAGCTAGACTAGCCATGTGACATTATGGTTTACAGGGTGAAAGTTCTATAGTAGCGTTTTGATCTAACTACGTAGCTATAAACATGTTTGAAGGAACATGAGCTTGCTAGCAGCATTTGACTAGCTAACTTAGCTAGCTAGTAATGTTGATATTAGAGGTGATATTCACTTCAGTACGTTTCTTCACTTTTTGTCATGTAGAATGGTTTCCAACATTACCCACAATGCCTTTCTGCTAACGGCACAGTGAGATTTAGCCCTTTTACCACAGGCACTAACCTCCTTAAGGAACAAATAAATATATAAATAATTATATAATACACTCGAAATGCATGACAAATGTTTCAAGTACACATGAGTGATGTGTCTGGGGGCGGAGTTTAACTTTAACAGCGTCCGAGTCATACGCGATTAGCCATTTCATTTCAAGCATCTTGTCAATTTTGCTCATTAATTTCATTCCATGGAGTTTCAGTAATGAGCTTTTACATCATAAATGTGTGTTTGGATGAAACGTCTCCAGTTACAGGTTATAATGTAATGTCTATAGCAGCAGCAGCTCAGTCTGTAGATCGTACAGACTGCAGGTTTATAGTCATGGACTGAACGGCTGATTGACGGGGACTCGCATGTCAGATACTCTGTGTAATCTAGAACCCGGTTCTAGAAATGTGGGGTATGTGAAGCATCACCAATGGGTGATTTATTTATTTATTTATTTTTTGCTACCATTTTTGGAAATCACAACCCACCTGATCCAAGCTGTTATATTCAGGGGTCCAAACACAAAAGTCGAGTCAGTGGAAATTTTAGGTCTGTGTAAATAATGTTCATAAAATAAATCCATACTGAGGAGATCCTCTGGAACTGCTGTTCTGCAAGGAGATGTTTATTTATCTTCAGTTTTATGGAAGGAGTCTCCATCGTTAGCGTCTTTCCGAGTGTAGAGAACAGAGCGGTTTATGTTTTCCGGTTTCTGTGTAAAATGCCGAGCTTTAAGAGAAAAATAAAGAGACGCTG
The DNA here is from genome assembly GCF_030014155.1 of Tachysurus vachellii. Taxonomy (NCBI): domain Eukaryota; kingdom Metazoa; phylum Chordata; class Actinopteri; order Siluriformes; family Bagridae; genus Tachysurus; species Tachysurus vachellii. Next base: position 1,058,960 of record NC_083483.1, on the reverse strand, counting down.
GTGTGGAAATTACTTTTGATGGATGCGTCAAACTTCAGGCTTTTCATACCATTCATTTTAATGTAGAAATTATCTAATGTGACGATCTATAATTAGTTTTACATTAGATTTGTTTGCTTGTAAGAGGAATAAATAAATCCGTCTGGGACTTTCTGCTAGAGGAAAACAAGAACTTCAGGTCGGTAAGAGAAAGTCGGCTTCGTCTCACCACCTCGTCGCTGTTGACTTTACTGTTTTATTCTGTGTCACACCTTCGATCTCAAGGCAATGGAGAAGGAAAAACATCATGTGATGGTGCAATCACATGGTTATGTGTTCAGTACCTCTGTGTGTGTGTGTGTGTGTGTGTGTGTACATTCCTGCTAGCACTTCATGGTGAAATCATCATATCCAAATATTAACTTACCTTATATAGACATCTTTAAACATTTCACAGTCCAAAGAAAGACAAAGTCTTCAGCTCAGAACTATTTCTCGCCTGAAAATGTTCTTGATAATCAACTGAAATGAAACGGGAGGAAATAAAACACTGCAAGAGTCACAGCGAGAGTTGTTTTGCTGAAATAAGCAAACTTTTTTATCACTTCAATCAAGATCTAAAGTCAAGCAAAAAAGTGAGTTTTAAACCAGACGAATGCCCGTGTGCTTTCTGTCCCTAACGCCACACCCCTGTCAGGAAAGCACTTCAGATCTGCTCTATTAAACTTTCCCTCACACCATTAAGCAAAACTGTTATTCTCATTTGTCTGATCAGCAACACGCCTCGGGAAACACGACGCTTTTCTCTTTTTCTGAAAGATTGACTTAAATGTGCAACATCAAAACAGCTCGCTTCTGATTTTTTGCCTCCTTTTTGATTAAAGAAATGATAAAGGTCAGTGGAGGTCAAAGGAAATCCTGACTCTGATCGTAGCAATCTGTGATCTTTCTGGGGTTTGTGGCACCATGTACAATTTCCTGTGAGCTGTTCCAAATTCCAAACATCATCATTGCCTGACATTTATCTCAATTAGGAGAAATTCAGAGGAAACGTTTATCTTCATTGAGATGTTTGGTCCTTCGGTTGCTCCAGATATTCAAGATAATGTACTATATAAGAAGTGCCGCTGACTTTGGTGACTTTAGCAACTTTAACACTGATCACGTTATCATAGATGACCAATCACAAATCACCACTGTCCCCAACAACCAATCACAAATCACCACTGTCCCCAACAACCAATCACAAATCACCACTGTCCCCAACAACCAATCACAGATCACCACTGTCCCCAACAACCAATCACAGATCACCACTGTCCCCAACAACCAATCACAGATCAACACTGTCCCCAACAACCAATCACAGATCAACACTGTCCCCAACAACCAATCACAGATCAACACTGTCCTCAATAACCAATCACAGATCAACACTGTCCCCAATAAACAGATCAACACTGTCCCCAATAAACAGATCAACACTGACTGTAACAACTAATCACATGTCACCATTGTTTCTAAGATATACTCTATTTTTGTTCTAATAAACAATATCCTGTCTTGTTTGATATGCAAATAAACTCCATGTATACAATGAATATGCAAATTAGCTGTCGTCTGGTGACTTTCTGAGCACGTCTTAGTTACTTCCTCTGAAAGGAGTCAGAAACTGCGTATAAGTTACCTTATTCTTTAGAATCCTCCACATTTCATCAGCTTTAATATAACCATTTTTGCTTTTTTAAAACAAACGGATTTGATATGAATGTTATCGTCAGCTGAAACCTTGAAGTTTTTTTAAAGTGCTACTTTTTATAGGAGTTCATCAGGGATTTAAGTATTTATTCCTCCTCACATCTGAAGGTTTAACACTGCGTCTCTGGCCTTGCTCTTGTACTGTGTTGTGGTTTGTGTTTTTATGATTTACTTCTGTTTTACACGCTCTGGGATGAGTCAGCTTATGTTTTTATCCAAACTGCCTTCTTGTTTGGGGCGAGTCGGTGCAGATCTTCAAAGGCATCAGCTTTCGTGCAGCATCATGTCACATGTTTTCTAGATGGCCTGCGGGTTCATGGGCTTCACCCTCTCGATTAATTTGCATGTGTGATTCTCGGAAACCCTCCAATTACCCGCACACCTGTTTAGATTTGAATGATTTGGAATATTCGTTTTTTGGAGTTTAATTGTGAGTGCAATATTCCTAAAAATATTGATACTGGTAATGAAATCTGGGAGTTTGGGGTCACAGTGCCTGAATTATTAAAAAAAAATAAATAAATAAAAAATACTAATTTTGGGGGTACAAAAATTTGTAGACCACGGCAATTTGGCAACAATTACAATTTGTATTTAAATGGCGTAATTTTTTACGACAGTTTTTATGCATTTATTGTTACATTCAATATTGTTGAGATAGTAGAAGCTTCAAAGTCTTTTCTTCATCAGACTCTGTTTTCTCTCAACAAAAGAAAATGCTGATTTGAAAAAAAAAAACTCCTGTCCTGAAGATGTTCAGAAAAACACTTGATTCTCCTTCCATAAATATTAAAAAACCTCCTGTATCTTGTTTATTATCTGGATATAACTCTTAAAACAGAAAGGTCTTTAATCAGTTTTAAAAATTGTGGCAAATTGCTGTGCTATAACTTAAATATAACTCTTCCTGGTGGGAGGCACGGTGGCTTAGTGGTTAGCACGTTCACCTCACACCTCCAGGGTTGGGGGTTCGATTCCAGCCTCCACCTTGTGTGTGTGGAGTTTGCATGTTCTCCCCGTGCCTCGGGGGTTTCCTCTGGGTACTCCGGTTTCCTCCCCCGGTCCAAAGACATGCATGGTAGGTTGATTGGCATCTCTGGGAAATTGTCCGTAGTGTGTGATTGCGTGAGTGAATGAGAGTGTGTGTGTGCCCTGCGATGGGTTGGCACTCCGTCCAGGGTGTATCCTGCCTTGATGCCCGACGATGCCTGAGATAGGCACAGGCTCCCCGTGACCCGAGGTAGTTCGGATAAGCGGTAGAAAATGAATGAATGAATGAATGAATGAACTCTTCCTGGTGTGTCGTTAATGGTAAATAATATTTTTTTGGCAATCGGAGCACTTCTTCATTGCTAGATCTACTTTGTTACGCCCCATTGTGATTTATTCCTTGCCTATTGTGTTACTTCTTGATGAACACTAACAGTGTGTAAATAAACATCTTCGGGGTTATACAATCAGTTGTTCAAACACTTATTAATCCCATCACAACTTGTGATCTGATCCTACTGGCAAATGAACAAAAGGAGGGATTGTTTTGGAGAAAAAATAATTATAGAGCAGAAAGGATAGCATTGCCCTATCTTGCCATACACCCCCTCACACACTGTGCCAAGTAAACATCCATCAACTCCCATTCTTTATGCACAACTGCACACTCGCTGTGAACGTCTCACTCCCCAGACTGCATTATGAGAGCCACTTACACAGTCTGAAGTTTAGAAAAGCTTTTTTGTCTTTTTTTTGTTTGCAATACAAATTTATGTCCTAAATACACCGATGCTTCAGGACAATGACTCTTAGACAAATCGTTATGAAATGCTGCCCAACCCTGTCTGCTCCCACAGATTTATTACACAGCCAAAAAAACAGGCCTAATGCTAGTGATTAAGATATTTAGTAAGATTTAAGGAGTTCAGTCGGGTGTGACAGACTAGATTTGGGATGTTCTGTCTGCTCAAGAGCTTAGAGCTTGTTTAAATGCTCCCCCACTTTTATTTTTTATTATTTATTTTATTATACCTTTATTTAACCAGGGATAAAATCACATTGAGATAAATATCTCATTTACAAGTGAGCCCTGGCCAAGGTAGCAGCACACAATAGACAACATAAAAACAAATTAAGTACATAGAACAATAATCACAACATTATACATTCAACCTGGAATGTTCTTACTCAGTTTCCACGCACCAACCACCCACCTTCCCTGTTTGGTAGCTTTCACTAACATGTGCTTCCTCAAGGACACGTGCTGTGATCACCGGCCATCACAACACACTTAGAGGAGTAGTGCCCTTTTTGTGAAGCATGGTGGTGTAGCATTAAGTTCAAGCAGGGACTTGAAAACTGAACAAGATTGGAACCAAATACTTGGGACAGCTGAGAAGAAAACATTCCATTTGATTGTGTCTTACAGTGCAAGAAGTGTCACCTCTCTGGGTGTATAGGTGTACTTGCTAGAACCACCCAAGTACCACTCTTCTGAACGTCTCTATCAGCTTGGTTTATCTGGATCTTTGAATTTTATTTACTTTAGCAAAAGTGCTCAATCTCCAGTCTAAAGTCTCCTGAAGACTGCAATATGTTTTTTCCTGGCTGTCCAAAAAATGGCGTTTTGGCCACGTTCACACTGCAGGTAAAAGTGGCCCAAATCTGATTTTTTTGGGGTCAAGTGACCAGGTCAGACTTCTTCAGGAGTAGTGTGAACACTCAAATCTTGCCCAGATCTGATTTTTTTCAAATCAGATTCAGACCACTTCCATATGTGGTCCTGAATCAGACCCAAATCTGATTTTTTCCAATGTGGCCGCAGTGTGAACAACCGAGGCGGATTTGATGCGACTTTTAAGTCAATCTACATCGACGTTCGTCACAATTATGCGCCGGCGATTTCGCACACAAACGTGACTACGCCTAAATCAAAAGTTTCCCTCGACATCCGAAAATTTTCAAAACACTGCGTCTCTGTGCTGCCGTTACACAAACATTTAGAAAGAAAAGCGAACATGCTTACTTCCTCCATAACCTCGCCAACTTTATCGCAACGGCATGCTGCGTGTGACGTCATTGTTATTGTTCGTTTGCGCATTCGGGTCAGTTCGAAACAGCACACAGTTCACACTGGTATCTGATATAGGACACATTTTAAAAGGTAATGTGAACAAACAAAAAAATCAGATCTGAGCAAAATATCCGAATTGAGCATTAAGACTTGCAGTGTGAACGCGGCCTTAGTTCCAGTCTTGTCCAGTTTTCAAGTACCTGAGAGAACTTAATGCTACCACCACCATGCTTCGTAGTGGGGGTGATGTGGCGAGGGCAATTGTACTTTTTCCACCTAACTTGGGCTTCATTCAATGCCAAAGATTCCCGTTTGGGTCTCACCAAATCCACAGAACCTTTGCACATGTTTGCTGAGTCACCAGTTTGCTTTTTGCCGAACACCAAAAAGGATTTCATGTGGCTTCTCTCCAGCTATTTCAGAGTTACGCTTGGGCTATTTGCTGCTTCTCTTTACCCAGTCATTTATTTGTGGTGGTATTCTTTCACTCTTTTTAAAGTTTAGGATGGAACAATCATAGATGATACTTTTTTCCAGAATGTTGGTCTTCATGATGCTGATTGTTTAAGTATTAGTTTAAGTTCTCAAAACTCTGCATTCTTTCGATTGAGATCAGGCATTCTCAGTCTGATTGGAATTGGTTGCACCAGAAATAATTTAGGAGTTTCACAGAACTTGGGAGTGAAAACATTTGTAAATAATTTTGTATAGATTCATGGCTTGATCTGAATTAAGCAAATTTTATTTCCATGTTGCATCACTACAAAATGAGGAAAGGTTTAAGGGGGTCAATACTTATGCACAGCACTGTATTCTCTTTTGGTAATTAGAATACCAGGATACACAAAGAACCAAGATATTGGGTTATTCCTATATATGTTATCCCATGAAACTTCTTTTGTTTGATGTAGCGTTCAACAAGATTGGTGGTTATGGCAATTTGGAGAGCGTGTACCTCCAGGCTGTGCCAACGAAGATAATCCCGAACACGACGTGCCACCTGCCACGGGCTGATGCCATGCACCTCTTCCGTGATCCAGTGCACGGAGACTTGCCCTGGCCGGGAATGACCCTCGGATTAACCATCCTGGCTACCTGGTACTGGTGTACTGATCAGGTAATCAAACTAACCACCCCACACACTCTCTCACAAGGACAATGGCTTGGCCTTTAACTATGACACATATACACTTCCATAACGCACACTTGTCTGCTAGGATCTCAACTTACATGATAGCATCACCGCTGAGTAGGGTGTCGTTTGCTAACTAATCTCAGCTAGTAGCGCTCACAGGTAATGTTACAGATAGCCATTACTAACATAATGTCACCACCCCCCCAAAAACATTAACGGATATGTAGTGCTAGTGTCTCTTCAGCAAAAAAAAAAAAACACTGCAACACATCAGAAAACACAAAACAAAACTGCTTTTAAAAAGGATTAGCTGAGTAGAATTTGCTGACTAATGCTAGCTAGTGGCACAAGACAGCTAAATTTAACCATGAAAAAAAACTTTCTAGCTTTAAAGCAAAAACTGCTGTCAAAATAAAGACCTCCAAACTTACAAAATGTTAGCGATCAGGTAAAACTTTCCACCTCACTCCAAATTCAAGACAAAATAAAGAATCAACAAAAAATGTTGGCCTATGAAAAAAACAACCTTCTTTAATTACTGACAGCAACATGGCTGTTCTCAGAAAACAACGGCAAATACAATTTAGTACAATGAGTACAATGAGGAGCAAAACAGTATTCTTGAATCCGTATAAAGTCATATGAGCAAATTCATATTCAGTAGCATTTAGCATTTAAGAAAATGTTTTTTTTTCCTCCTATATCAATTTCAAACTTTAAATACATTACCTCAGCGGGTGAAGGTGTCTTGCTCTGAGATAAACATGTGTACCATTAACAAATATATCAACAATCATATTTAACACCTATTTCCTAAAATCTGATCCCCTCTGATAGAGAAAATCTGGTCGAGAAAAAAAAATCACATGGAATTCATTTGTGCACGATGACCGAATAAGTTTCCAACACTGTAGCTTGCTTATGTATGTCAGGGTCATGCCTGGACAATTTCCTGCTGAAAAATTAGGGGACCTTCAAGCAGTGTGTCTTGTTTGTGGTCTCCGTTCGGTGTCTCCAGTTTGTCTAATTAGTTATGTAGTTTTTAGAATTGTGATTACTTTTCTTTCCCCAAGTCCTTTCCTGGTATTTTTTTATGTTGTCTTTTTTTTGTAATAAATTGTGTCTGTTAGCTATCCCTGCATTTGGGTCGGTTTTATCTGTAAAGACATCTGTTTTTTTTTCCTTCTGTCGGAACGCCTCCTAATGTTCCAGCAGGAAATTGTCCAAGCGTGACCCAGACAAGGAATTGTTTGATTTGTATATGTATGCAAAATAAACTGGTTTGTAACGTACGTGTTATCTTGTTCACCCACCATGATCCCAAATCCATCACCATTTCACAGCAGCCCCATAACATGGTGTGTGAGACACCAACAGTCCAGTACATACTGTAATGTGCTACGATTTTGGATGTAAATCCACATTCAAACAGTAGAGAATACATTCCGAATGAACACGACGGTACTAGCCAAATCATTCAGACCAGTACATGATAAGAAGGACCGCTATGAAGAGTGCTTCAATTTTCCTTTAACATGCCTCCACCATTTTGAAAGCAAGCTCCGGAAATACCACATAAAGTCCTGAAAGTAAATACTTTGAAAATCCACCAACCTGCCCCATGGGATTGGTCCAACTGTACCTCAGGGCATCAGAACTAATTTGCATTAGAAAACCATAAAGAACTTAATTTAGTTTTGTTTATAGTCACACACTAACTAAATTAGCATGCACTGTTTCTGCTTTTTTCCCGGTTAACAATCCTTGCGACCGGGTGCACCTTTTTTGTCACCCATAACTCCTGGGACCCTGCCTCTAAGGTGTTGGAGGCTGGAGAGTTTAGAAATATGGATTCCTAATGGCATCTGCGTCTCGTTCCTCCGTGGCGAAGGGGAGTGCGCGTGAGAGATCCGTTGACTGGGTGATTGGCTGGTTTTTAGTCCTCCGGGCGGGATACTCCTGCAGGGGGAGCGGCTGGATCGGCCCACATCGTGCTGCGTCGTAGCCAGTTTGCCCTGCCAGTATCGGTGCCCTCCGATTACACGGGTGCTACTTTTCGGAGGGCGATGGTACACTCCTGGTTTAGCAATCACTACTTTGGCTCTGTTGTAGGCTTCACGCATGGAAGCGATTTCCATTGGATGACAAACCTGAGAGGGAAAGGGGAAGGTGGTATCACAAATTTGCATATTATTGTCAACAAGGAACTCAAAAACACTGAGTTAATAACAGTGAAAAAAAAAGTCCTACCCACTTCCAATGTTCACATTCCATGTCCTTTGACCTTCAGTGAATTTTACATGTATTTGTTCTGTAGATTTAGGCATTTCCTGTACCGTCAAAAATCATATGGCTAATCCAAATGACACACCATACCATAGCAAAATATTTTAGTTAATGTTGCCATTCATTCATTCATTCACTCATCTTCTACCGCTTATCCGAACTACCTCGGGTATCACCTGGAATAAGCTTTTATTTAGTAAGCGCTAGATTTCTGAGTAGTTAGCAAAAGCAACCTGCTACCAATCTGAAATCAAATAAAAACTTCTCTCATTTTCTACCGGTTATCCGAACTACCTCGGGTCACGGGGAGCCTGTGACTATCTCAGGCGTCATCGGGCATCGAGGCAGGATACACCCTGGACGGAGTGCCAACCCATCGCAGGGCACACACACACACACCCTCATTCACTCACGCAATCACACACTACGGACAATTTTCCAAAGATGCCAATCAACCTACCATGCATGTCTTTGGACCGGGGAGGAAACCGGAGTACCCTGAGGAAACCCCCGAGGCACGGGGAGAACATGCAAACTCCACACACACAAGGCGGAGGCGGGAATCGAACCCCCAACCCTGGAGGTGTGAGGCGAACGTGCTAACCACTAAGCCACCATGACCCCCTTAATGTTGCCATTTGTTTTGCTAAATAAGCACAAATTCTTTCAACGTGTACGATGGACACTGATAAACTGTAAAAGGAATAATTCTGATTAATATTCGACTCTTCAGGTTATCGTACAGAGATCTCTTTCGGCAAAAAACCTGAGCCATGCTAAAGGGGCATCGATTTTCGCCAGCTACCTGAAAATGCTACCAATGATCTTCATCATCCTTCCTGGCATGATCAGCAGAGCGCTCTACCCAGGTATTACACAATACAGTCATTTAGGACGTAGTAGATCATTATTACAGACTTGAATATGCACAGCAATACTGATGAGCTTTACTATCACTTTACATATAGAACGCATATTTACATTGTTTGAGAAAAGGTTTTCCATTTTCTCCTTCTTTGATGTAGGAAACTATGGTAACATTAAAAAAATCTTTAGTATTTCTGCTTCCAAATCCTAAGTAATTAGTATAGATAAACAAAACAAAAAATGTACTTAGATGACTTCATAAATCATAAATCATTGTGTCTTGAAAGCGATTCTGTTGACCTGACATGCACAGACAAGTTTTCTAAAGCAGTTATGGTAAACAGCCAAGAAATAATAACTTGTTGCTAGTAGATGACACGAAAACTTTTTTTTTGTACATATGAGATACAACAGTCTATAGCTTGGGTAGCTTGTGTGACACGATGGCCAACATTTCACTAGTTCAGTGCTTGTACCAAAGCTCTCTTTTAAAGGCTTCCTAAAGATAATTTGACTTACAAGCCACAAGAAAGCTTCAAGATCCTTCTCTTCTCTGGCATCATGGTGAAGGCTGAACTAAAGATCCCTAACTCCCCTCATTAAAGCGTTTAGTCCTGCTTGTTAACGGGGGTGGGGCAGATATGATCTATAGAGCATTCGCTTGGACATAACGTGTACAAGTGACATACTGACTTTCTTTTCAGTTCACCAAATTAAAGAGTGTTTATCTGAGGGATAGAACAAATGTGCCAAATCTTTCAGTGTTATTATATTTTTGTAAATATTACATACAATCATAATTAAACTATAATAAAACATTAACATTTCTTAACCCACAAACCTAAATGACACACATCATGTATTGTCAAAATGCTAGCTACACGCGAACAGGACTATATTTAATTTATAGTCTTAGCTTTATTCTAGATTTTGTTTTCTAAATCTCGTTAAATGTTTTTTTCTTGTTATTTGTTTCTCTCAGAGATTCAGAGCAAATGTTTTTAATGTGTCCATTTTGAACTGACTGAAGTTCTCACAGCATGCTCAAGCCTGCTGCAACACACCCTGGTACATTTTCTAGCATACAGGCACATAGGCCTGTAAACACACCTCAATTAACCGCATACACTTGAGACACACCCTGGTTTATAGGTCCGGCTGAAAAGATAACTCCTGATAAAAATCACTTTCCACTTTTACACAAACACACACACACACCCCTACCTTTCCTGTGTATCTGCTCTGTACATTCAGCAAGTTCCTGTCTGTGGGGTCCAGGTCTGCGCTTTTATCTGGCCTCAGGTCCAGCATAGATTGTGAGAATCGTGCCATTATATTCACAGGGCAGTTCTCTGCTACGCGTCCTGAGCCGATTAGTCCACCGTTAGCAAGCCTGCTGTGTTCTGGGTCGGGACACTCGTAGTACTCATCTGATGCTGTGGAGCCCTCGTCTTGTGTGGAATAGGCTAATTCAGGACTCTTGTTACTGTCCGTGTCATTGTCTTTAGTTTTGCAGTCTGAATTCTGATTGTCAGACGCTGAATCATGTGCCTCAGGTGCTTCTCCATTCTCCTCTGAGCTAGATGTCTCATGAGGTTTGATGTCGCTTCTCCTGACCACGGTGACTTGCACGTTTTCCGGTCCAACACCTGTGGTCATCAACAGCTGTAGGGTGCGTGGCTTTGGCACAGGAGGTTCTGGAGGATGTTCGTGTGTCTGAGCTTTGTCCTGAGAGCTAAGCTCTGTTGGTTTAGGAGGCAAAGCAGTTTTACCAGAATTGGCAGTGTCTGGGGGTACAGGTGTCATCTTGGGCTCCAGTGGAAGCTTTTCTTCAGGTTTGTCCTTTGGTTTCACATAAGTGTCTGGTGGTTTTGTTTTGCTATTCTGGGTAACTCTAACACGTGGACATGCCTTTTCAGGCAGTGGCTCTTCTGGGGGAGCAATAAAAGGGTCCTTAAAACGAATAGCCTGTGATGTTTCAAACAGTTGCGAGCGCATCAAATGCGACTGCAGCGGCTTGCTTGTGTCCCGAATGTTTATGAATCCAATGACATCACTAGTTGGGTCCGGGTCCGGCCATGTAGGCAGGTATGGAATGAGCTCTGCCTTTGGCAAGTCTATGAGCCAAGGGTGATTTGGTGGTTTCTCAATTATGTCACGGTGACGTTTAACCGGTTGAGGCAAGATATTCTGCGAGCTATCCTTGGGACTTGGTACTTTGTCTGACGAGGTTCGGCTTGCTGTCTCCACCAAGGCGTATTTGGGGTTGATGAGTTTCCTGGCAACGGCCGCTGATGGGACAGAGGCAGGTAAAGGGACAGGGACTGGATCAGGCTCAGGAAGGTCAACCAGATGGATTTTAGAGAGGTTGACACCTCGGGAGGTCAAGTAGAGCTCACGGAACTGCTTGTCGAAGGTTTCCACTGCCTGTCCAGTGAGGACCGTGATGAGGTTTCGGTCAAAACGGGAAGCCGTCCATGTAAAACTGAAACACATTTGACAGTCCTGTTAAGTCAAAGAATCATTGTTTTTACATTTACATTTTAGTCAGTTAATATGAGTGAACTTTTGCATTGTTTATCTTCTAACATCGCACTAACATCTTCTCTACACATTCTATAAGAAACAGAATTTTTATGGAAAGGACCAGAAAGCTGCAGGTTTTCTTATTTCTGAACAAACACAAGCACTAACACTAATGTTTGTTCCACAGATCACAATTTTATGTATTAAAGAAGGATGTTATACTGTTTATCCATTTAAAGTTACAGTTAATGTTATAGAATGTCCATTAAGCGTCTTAATCCTTTACCAGCCGCTTTGTTTCCTTGATCATGAAGTCAACAAGGAGGTAAAAAGCAGTTTGTTATGATACCAAAAAACTTTATGCCACTTTCTGCTTCTGCATTTCTGATTTAATGCTATGTTTATTAGTCATCCTGAAAGCCAGTATAAGCAGTTTTTTTTGCACTTATTATAAGCACTAATAACATGGATTTTGTCCTTACAAGTGAAGCCCAAAGTGCATTAATTCAATGAAAAACCACAAACTGACATATGATCTGATATATCAATTCACAGTAAATCGCCTTGGGTCAATTAACCGCTTGCTTTATGGCAGATAAAAGATGCCGTAATCTTTTTGGCGTGGCACTGTACAGTCCATAAACTTTACTGACAAGACAAATTCGAGCTGCACTAGATACTCTCGTAATAATTACTCTGCCTGATCGTCTAAACCGTGTTCAAACTAATCCTATCTGAATAGTGCAAACAGACGGAAGTTCACTTCAGTGCTTGACTTCAGGTCATGGCAATGAAATCACTTCAGTTCACAACAATGAAAACACTTAGCAAGTTTTATAGGAGTTATAAGCGCGCTCATATTCTTTACAGCACAGTGATGGTGATTGGTCAGAAGGTGTTGATTCACTTGAACATTTTAGATTCATTTTAGAAAGAAACCTGTCGTGTCAGTGCTTTTAGCATCAAGGACTAGCATAGCTCAAGGATAGCTTGATTCTCAGGCTGTAAATGAAAAATGAATTGTTTCTGTAGATAGGTAAAATTAAAATGTTTTGCTCTTCTAAATGTGACCATTGACAGGTTGCTGTGGTATAGAAGGAAAAAAACAATGTCTGACATAAGACTCACCAGCCAGTAGTTGATTATTTTCCCATAACAGCACAACCCCATGTGAGTTATTTTTTACTTATGCCTAATTGACCCTAAATAATTTAGACACTTTGCTACAGATCAGAATTACAAACTAAACTGGATTAAAGTTGATCCCTTAATTACAGTACTTATAAGAAATGAACCCAGTATTTATAAGAAATGAACCCAGTTCTAATTTAAAGTATAGTGCATGCAGTAAATTTGTACCTGTAGGATATTTTACTGCATAGCAGCAATGAGCATTTTACTGCTCGTTCAAAGAAAAGTAGGTGTGAATTGATGATTGCTTGCAGACTTCCCCTTATAGACAACTACCCACATACCCGAGGCCCATAGCTAGATTTTATGAAGCCACGTCAACATACAATTACGCTCTGAGCCAAAAACCTAAAAATGCCACATGGAATTTGTGCACACACACAAACACAATTCACATCAACACACCTGTACGATCCAGACACGGCACGATCCCCATCCACGAACATGAACTTCTGACTCAGTGAACCTTGCAATTTTTTGGCTGACCGTGTGTGGAACTCGGAGCCTCCGCTGCAGCGGACCCGCAGATACTGCATGCGACAGGAGGCAAAAAAAACCACACACACTTACATCTGAACTTGCATTTTATCTCACAACATTTTTCATGCTAAATTCAGCACATTGTTACTACTACACCGCTACTACACTGCTGGTGGTTTTTTTTTTTAATATTTTAAATCCTGAAAATTAAATATATATATATATATATATATATATATATATATATATATATATATATATATATATATATATATATAGCTAAAGTGCGATTTTTGTGCACACTTGTGAATACTTATGCAAGAGGTTTTTACTTTATGAAAATTACGCATTAAGCTGCACTGACAAACACACACAAACTATTTGATTTTTATTCTTGGACCTGTGAAAAATTTGTTTAATTCGTCAAGACATAAGTTTAAAAAAAATAATTGATTTATTCACATTTAAGCTCTTGATCTATGGTTGAAAAAAAAAAGGTAAAAATAGTTAAAATGCCTTTGTTTTATTGCCGTTACTCTCACAGTATAAGAGCGAGTGGCATGTTCAGAATGTTCGTGCACACACCTAAAAATACAACACACACATTTATACAGTGCTAGTAGGTTTCATGTGATCCAAGGAAGTGGCTGTGAGGGTGTGGACCTGATTGTGTGTGTGTGTGTGTGTGCGCAGTGATGTGATGTTGAGCTCACCTTCAGGTGTCCGCTGTGCATTCCCGCTCTATCACACATTTGCAGAAAGTCCTGAACATACGCTTGCTCGATGATGATGTACACTGCCACTTTTCTCTTAAAGCCGGCATCCAGGAGGTCCTTGAAAATGTCCACGTCAGTGAAAACGTCCATTACTATGCTGATGAGCTGGAAAACATCAACATGAGCATACTGTAGTCATCCTAAAACAGGGGAGGGGAATGAAAGCTTGGGGTCTTACTGACCTTTTGTGGATAAGATTAAAGGCAAAAAAAGCAGCATTTCCACTATATTAAGTGTCATATAAAGTTTAGGACATCATACTACCACCAGCTGGAGAGTCAGGAACTGCTTGGTGACAAAGCGTAACAGTCCATATTCAATATAATCCACATGGACCACATTTTCTCTGTTTTATTGTAAATATCTCAGTGGGGTCTTTAATAAATGTAATTAACAGATTTTAAGTATATACACACATATATATATATATATATATATATATATATATATATATATATATATACACACACACACACACAAACACACATGTATAATGTGTCATGACGCGGAACAGGATAGCAAAACAAACGGAGTTTAATAACAAAGGGAACACTAAACAACACACGGACTAAAGACAGGACAAGACAACAGTGGATTCCGCGCTGCACAAGGCAACGCGGCTCAACTAAATACTAATGATAATCATGACACATGAAGGACAGGTGGGGAAAGACAAGGGCGGGGCAGACACGTGAACAAAGAACATAATCAAATGGCACATGGCCAAAGTCCGGGCTGAGTCCTGACATAATGTTAGCCGAATATGCAAATTTCACATCAGTAAACAATATCAATAGGGGAAGGGGCGGGGCTTCCAGGTGGTTATGGTTAATATTATAGTAGTCAAGTGAAAACAACAAATAGCTGCTTTAATTGCGAAATAATTATTTTTAATTAGTATTAATGATGGGGGGCACGGTGACTTAGTGGTTAGCACGTTCGACTCACACCTCCAGGGTTGGGGGTTCGATTCACGCCTGTGCCTTGTGTGTGTGGAGTTTGCATGTTCTCCCCGTGCCTCGGGGGTTTCCTCCGGGTACTCCGGTTTCCTCCCCCGGTCCAAAGACATGCATGGTAGGTTGATTGGTATCTCTGGAAAATTGTCCGTAGTGTGTGATTGTGTGAGTGAATGAGAGTGTGTGTGTGTGTGTGCCCTGTGATGGGTTGGCACTCCATACAGGGTGTATCCTGCCTTGATGCCCGATGACACCTGAGATAGGCACAGGCTCCCCGTGACCCGAGGTAGTTCGGATAAGCGGTAGAAGATGAGTGAGTGAGTGAGTGAGTGAGTATTAATGATGATATTGAGACTTTCCAAACTCCCAATACTGATCGATTCTGTAACCTGCTACGTTTTGGTGCTAGACATTTTGCCTGTAGGCACAGGCGAGACGAACGCGGCGGCTCCAGCTGCTGGGAGTGGGGCCTCGCCGTAGCCTGGAGCCTGGGGGTGGTTACACACCTGGTGGGTGGAGTAACACCCAGTATGACTGGTTGATGCACATGGGACCTTTTCAGTGCGATAATGAGTGATGTATCTGATTACTGGTGTGTAAGATGAGCTGGAACACACCATGAGCTAGAACTCTGATTAAGAAATGACATACACTTCATAGTTAAGGTTATATGCTAAAAAAAATCCTGTTGTAATTGTCAGTGTTGGCAGAATTGCAGAATGTTGTAAGATGGTAATGAACAACACTGTTGATCGTTTTCCTAGAACAGAATTAGTTTTTTCTGCTCACATGGTGTTGAATTGTGAAGTTAAAAAAGCATTTAAAGAATAAAGTCACAAAATCTTAAATGATTTTTTAAATTAAATATCATCCCTTATATATACATAATCATGTATAATAATAATCATCATCATCATCATCATCATTGTTAATGTAATTATCTGTTCTGTCTTCAAGTGTTTTGTTGAACTCGTTGAACTTTCAACTGAAGCTATAATTTAATGACAAACAGCTTACAGTAACACACACATACTTTCACCCTTATCTCTCACACACACACAAACACTGATAAAATTATACATGAAGTTAATTAATTCTAAGCTATATATTGATCTAAACTTTTAAAGAATAGTAAAGAATTCTTTGTAAGTGCTTATGAGGACTCAGTAATGTGAAAGACTCCTATTTTTATGGGGTCAGTAATTTAAAAAAATGCCCAAACACCCACACACACACACACAGACACACTCACACACAATCTCACATAAACCCACACACTCACACTCACATTTCTTTTACTCAAAGGCCTCTCTGTGCATGCACTGACAATGAGGGTCCAAATACTTTTATGAGGCGGTAGAACGATGCTGTTTGTGTGTTTGTGTGTGTGTGTTTGTGTGTGTGTGTGCTGAGGCACCGACAGCATGTTTTAACACGCTCCCTTTTTGTTGACTCAGAACGTTTGCAGATGTGTCAGTGATGACGGCTTGAAGCGGATGAATAGAAGCAGGACACAAAAACCTCTGATTAATTCTGACTGTATTAAAGTCTGGCTTTTTTTTTGTTTTATTTTTTCACGGTCCATTCAGTACTTCCGTGGGGGAGGGGCTGCGTCTGTGCCACGAATCTGACATTCTCACGCATACTCGGCGACTCCCGAGAGGGTCTTTAAACAGCCGAGCTTCCGTCAAACCCTTCATGCCGTCGTCTCGTTCAATAGCGCGGTCACATTCTAACCTGCGAACCTGTTTATTATCCTCTGGTGCCTTTGGGAGTCAAAATATTCAGGGAAGTCAAATAATAAAGGGAAATCCCAGGCCGACCACACCGGCGTCTCAGGGCTGGGTCCCAAACCACACAACTACCACACTGAATAGCAAGCAAAGCAGTCTGCCTCCAACACATGCCCCAAAGTGCACTCGCAACACTAGTCTGTAGCTACAGAACGGAGCACGCTGGCATGCTTCTTTGAACAAATCCCAAATTCTTCAGATGCTAGAATGCACAAAACCCCTCAGGACAAGCTACAGTGTATGAAGAATTCCTCAACATTAGTCAGAAGGTGTTGATTTATTTTCTGTGACAAGACGGGTTTACATCAATGCTCGTCTTAATACGTCAGCATTTTTATGGTAACAGTAAGGCATGGGCGGGTTTTTAAATATAAAACCCCAAAGGCGATTTCGGAGGCATTACCACGATGCGCAGCACGTAAAAGATATTAATTTAGTTAAGTCTAGCTAGTGTCTGTGTTTTACTGCGAAGTCACGACATTTCGGGTACGGTGTGAATTTTACTGCGAGTTATTTTGATAGAAGTGCAGGAGGTTTTTATAAAACTAGAAAACGTGGCAATAATGTGATACCAGAGACCTAGTTACAGTAGGTCGAAGGTGGATTCCAGGTCCTAAACTCCACCAACTTCCTCCACCCATGAAAATATTTCAAATTTTTGAGAAAGTTACTCGACTCATTCGAATCATTTCTAGTGGGACTGTAATATATCTATTTAATCACCTCCCTTTAAAGTTACTGTTATTGTATGACAGTAAATCGTGCTTCTGTTGCAGTTTGCCGTGTTCCCAATATCACATCGCACTTCGAAGTTTACAGCTCGCATCATGATTTTATTTGTTGCGATTTGTTTGCAGACCCTAAAATGACTTCCTAATGTGTTGTGGATTTGTGTTGTGTCGTTAGCTCCAATAAATCACTGTAACAGCTTTAATGGGATTAGTATTTGAATAGTATGAACAGCATTACAGTCATAAAACGTGTTCTGTTTGTGTCTCATGAGGATTCACGTATCACTGATTAGCAGAGCTTTAAATTGGGTTTAAGGTTCCATGAAGCGGTTTAACACACTTTTAGGACATTTTAACAAAACTCAGAAACATGGCGTTTATGTGATGCCTCTATAGAGTGTGGATATGTTTGAGGTGGAATGTTCTGGAATTAAAGAGTCTAAAAAACAAGATATATTTTCTCAGAAAGAAAATGACTGCCTCATGTATACTGTGGTGTTTGGAGCCCAGCTCTGAAATGAATGCTACCTAAATGTGCCATGTTCATGACTAAGCAAACTCGTGTTTCGTCTCAGATCTCATGCTTCCTCTTTCATCTTATGACAACATGATAATTGCTGACAGTGTTACAGATTTTACAGTAATGGCCTTCACAAAAACAGCTTTGCTCGCTCATTTCTATCTTTTTATCACTGGACCAAATGTTTAAAAACAGAATGATCAAATATAAAAGACGTGTCAAAGATGCCAGGACGTCTAGCTTACTTCCTAGCACAGGGGAATGGTACAGTCTACCAACGTCGGTATGTTAAGTGACCAGTATGGTCACTTAACATAGTAAAGAGCAACCTGTGTGGCCACGCCCCCTACAGCAAGGTCAGAACTGTAGGTTTGGATTAGTTTAGTGTGATGAGCACATGCACATTGTAATGGTTTATAACTAATAATACTGAAAGTAAATAACTAATATTACTGAAAGATTGATACATGACAATGTCTGAAGAGTGTGTGTGTGTGCGTGCGTGTGTGATGCGTGAGTGCATGTGTGTGTGCGTGTGTGTGAGTGCGTGTATGTGTGAGAGTGCGTGTGTCAGTGTGTGTGTATGAGTGCGTGTATGTATGTGTATGTATGTGTGTGTGCGTGTGTGTGTGAGTGCGTGTGTGTGAGAGTGTGTGTGTGTGAGTGCGTGTATGTATGTGTATGTATGTGTGTGAGTGCGTGTGTGTATGTGCACGTGTACGTGTGTGTGAGTGCGTGTGTGTGAGTGCGTGTATGTATATGTATGTATGTGTATGTGTATGTGTATGTGTGTATGTGTGTGTGTGTGTATGTGTGTGTGTGTGTGTAGTCTTTGTAGATACTAATTAACAAAGACGGTTAATATCACAGATGGACGTGTTTGTTTTATATTGTAGGGAAAAAAAAGTTTTATTATTGAAATTGAAATAAATATTTCTTTGAGTTATGATGCGCGAAGTACCTTCTGCGCCTGCGCAATGGTCTTCCTCACCACCTCCTTGATGTGCGTCTGGCCGTCCACAGGAGGCTGCGTGTACACGTTGACCCGCGTGACTCCGCGGTACGAGGCACATTCCGGCCATCCGAGGTCTAAATCCGGTATGGAGATGTCGGAGAGGTCGGGCCAGTACTGCAGAGACAGCGCGCGCTCCTCTCTGTCCGCCGTGTCGGGATGCTCGGCCCCGGGCCGGTAGTCCTCCACGGAGCGCGTGAGACGCTCGAGCTCGGGCTCGGACAGGAAGGGCCGCAGCTCGTTCTCCTTCACGTACGTTTCGAAGGCCTCCCGGCCGCCGGAGATGAGCGCTTCGAGCGCGAGCCGCTGGTCCTCACTGTAGAAAAACTCGGGTTTGGACTCGCTCACACGCCAGTTCACGTGGTTGTCGTCTAGACATTGGATTTGGGACAGAGCCATTTCTGATATAAAAATAAATAGCAATAACAATAATAATAATAATAAATAAATAACCGCAGGTTTAAAAGTTACTTCGAAGTGACGCGGCCGCGCGCGTGTCCAGGCGTAAACGTGTTTATCTGTAAAGTTAACTTCATCCTCAAGATCGTTACTAATGTTAAGATTCTAAGCTTTATTCCGCTTCCAGGAGAATTCCGTGGTTACTTCATGGTGTTTCTGCTCGTTACATGAAGTGAACTCGAGTCGGTAGATCAGCTTTCAGTCACCCGACAGGTAAAAGAGGACAAAAGCGCCGCGAGCGCCCGGGAGACCGAACCTCCCACCGGTCCACAGCACACACACACACACACACACACACACACACACACCTCACTCACTCACGTGACCGGCTCTGACTCCACGTCCGTTCCCGGTACACCGCCTCTGCTGACAAAAACTCCACCAACTTAAAAAACAACTTTCACAGGAACTCAGTGTGAGAAACTTTCAGCTCAACGTTTCTGCTCCACATGCTGAGTGTTGAAGAGGAAAAGCTGCGTCTCTTCTTACTGGGACACGGAGAGACGAACAAGTCGTGATATCACTCCGCTCATAAACACCGCGCGAGCACACACACACACACACACACACACACACAGACCGGGTTCTGTCCAGATCCGGTCCTGAACACGATGACGCGGCGGTGAATGTTGGCACGCGCGGGCGTTCGCGGGGCGGAGCAGCGTTCTTATTGGTCAAAAAAGGGAAATCGCGAGAACTTTCACTTCCTCCTCCACACACACACACACACACACACACACACACACACACAGCCCATTCACACGCTACTGGAGACATCTAAAGAGACTTAAGAGGCCTTAAATTGTAATTACACACTAAAAACATGAAAGGAAACAGGAAACCATTTTTTCTTTCTTTCTTTCTTATAATATTTTATTATTTTTAGTTTTTAGTAAAAGACAGCAGAACCACACACCCAGTTGTCTCCAAACCCACCAACTATTGCTGGATATTTAAGGTTGTCTGTAATGAAATGATCTGGAGGCTAAATAAACCATTAGTTTCACTTTACTTTTCTACAAGACAAAACAAGTCTGATATTTTTAATCCAGTTTCATGGCCTCACCCCAGGGCTGAAGCACAAATCACTCCTTCCTTCCTGCAGAAGTTGTCTATGTAGGGCACAGACTCCATTATGTCACGAGTGTTCATTGGTGAGGCCAGGGAAGAAATTTTGGGTAAAAATTGTAATGTGTGTTACAAATTCTGTGCCACAGAAACCCCTCGATTATGTGAAAATTTGAAAAAACTCAGGACACGTTTTTTTTTCCTGAACTACTGAACGAAACACTAAGAATAATTTGCAATTAAATATTTGGGTAAATGAGGCCTATTGTGCAATAGTGTGTGTGTGTGTGTGTTAATTGTCAGATTCAGTGGGCTGTGTGGATCCTGAGGAATGTATGAAGGTGTGTGGAGCGGAGGTCGGCTGTTCCAACATCGCGTTTCCCAAACTGGTCATCGAGCTCATGCCTAGTGGTAATAAGATGTGTTGTGTGTGTTTGTGTGTGTGTGATATCCCTGGAAACATCTTGTACATTAATATTAATAACTGTGTGTGTGTATGTTTTAGGGCTGCGAGGCTTAATGATTGCGGTGATTATGGCCGCCCTGATGTCCTCGCTGACCTCCATCTTTAACAGCAGCAGCACTCTGTTCACCATGGACATCTGGAAGAAGTACCACAGAGGAGCGAGCGAGAAGGAGCTGCTGTTAGTCGGCAGGTTGTGAGCTTCGCTTCTGAAACATTTGGAAATAGAAGAAGAAAATCGTCTTTAGATAATTTATCCCACAGTGCTGTTGAATACTTGTTTCTGATTGGTCAGACGGTTTCTAATAAAAACGCTCCACTGCTTTTGTGGTTATTTTGTTTTATTTGTACTGGAGCAGGATCGTGACGGTGATCCTAGTTGTCATCAGCGTGGTCTGGATCCCGATTCTTCAGAACGCCAACAGCGGACAGCTATACGTTTACATCCAATCAGTGACCAGCTACCTGGCGCCACCTGTTACTGCCATCTTTGTCATGGCAGTGTTCTGGAAAAGAACCAACGAGGCAGTACGTACACACACACACAGAATTTTCAGTCATGTAGCTGTAGCACTCGACTCAATGTTTATTCGGATTTGTACAGCGAGTGTGTGTTGCGTTATCTAAAGTATAAATCAGGATGGA
The DNA here is from genome assembly GCF_030014155.1 of Tachysurus vachellii. Taxonomy (NCBI): domain Eukaryota; kingdom Metazoa; phylum Chordata; class Actinopteri; order Siluriformes; family Bagridae; genus Tachysurus; species Tachysurus vachellii. The sequence continues at coordinate 1,037,251 of NC_083483.1, read as the reverse complement.
AAAGACAGAAAAAACAGATTTGTCAATTTGTCGCCACAAATCATCTGCAAACACTCAAAGACGGAAAAACAAGATAAACGGACGTTAAAGATTTAGGAGCAATGCAAGGAATGTAAATGTCATCAGTCTGAAGATAAATGTTCAGTTGTTGTGAAACAAAACGTGTTTATGATTAGATACCATGAACCTTCCCACGTTTCTGATGAGGTTTTGTAGCTGTTACGTCTTCAGTATCAAGTAGCTTTTATATTTGGATTCATCTAAAATAATTATTTAGTAAGAAACACAGAAAATTGTTAAAATCCAGTTTAAATGCTTTGTTTTACTGTAGAATTTATTTATTTTTTGTACAGAGTGAATGCTGAAAGTTTAAAAAGCAAATATTTTTCAATGTTTTAAAATCAATTTACGAATTTGCAGTTTCTCACGAAAGTGATGATCTGTGGTATTTGTTACAACTTAAACTTAAAAAAGAAGCTGGTGGGGAAATAATATTAGCGAGAGCTAGAATTAAATTGTTAACATTAAACGGATAAAAATTTTCCTATTGTTTGTTAATAACGTCATGAATAATAACTAATTTCACTGGTTTGCTGTGGTATAAAAGGATAAAACAAAGCCGTACACTGATTTTTAAAAATTTTTTCAGTAATTCGTGTCATTTATAGTTTGTTGTGTGTGGGTGTGGCTTGTCCAGGAATTTCTCCGATTGGATTAGCTACGTACTGGCTACATAAACTCAGTGAAGTCACTGATGATCCGCTGCTGCTTTCTACCAGATTTTATTGATATAGATTTTCAAACTCATTTCAAGAGAAACTACAGTCAAATTTGTGTCTCAAATAAAACCTAATCACAAGCAGGAAATAAACATGTTCTGGGAAACATTGGGACATCATAACAAAAAAAAAAAATTTTTTTTTTTTTTTTTTTTTTTTTTTTTTTTTTTAATTTTGAAAATTGGTTTGAGAAAATTCGTGACTCTGTTTAGAACAAAGAAAATGTGAATGTGGGATTATATGAAACTTTTGAGACTCTGGTCCTCCATTCATTAACTTGAATGTCTGGATTTTCAGTCAGAGTGAACCGATGAGGAAGCAGATGGTGTTCATCTGCATCAGGTGTGTAAAGAAGAGGAAGAGATTCCTATGTGTCATCACACAGCCCCGCCCACTAATACCTTAAACAAACAGATCACAGTTACTTACGTGGGAACAAATAACGTCCTTGTCATCTTAGCTTTGGTTCAGTAAACCAAACACCATGAGAAAGCACACAGCACGTCAAAATCCTCTTCATACGTGAACTTAAGATGTGCGATCAAATGACGTTCGACCTTTAGGGTTTACTTTGTGATGACCAAATCTGTTTCATTTCCAGGCAACATACAGTAAAAGTCTTTAACTTCTTGTATTTAGGTGATCCATTTCAATTTGAACGCGGACAATTTTCAAAGAAAAAATTTAACAACGAAAAACGCTTTTCGAAAATAACGAAGTGAAACGTTTCTGAATATCAGGTAAATTTGATATATAATATGATATAGTTAGAGCTAGAAGTTTTTATTTTCAAGTTTCTGTTCTCACTTATACTATATATAAAGTTTTAAATGATGTTCTGTCACAATGTTGATCTGGAGATAAAATGATCTCATCATGAAGAACATAACATCCTTCTCTTAACAATTATAGCTGTTTGCTTTGTTTGGTTTATTTACTAAAGTAATTGACTTCTTTATTTATTACATATTTTCCTAAAAGCGCATAAATGTGGACTTTATGTATAAAAACATCTTGTGATGTCATACATTGGATCAAAGAAGATCAGAGATTAAAGTGAAATAATTTCTTTTCTGATGTCCTTAACAAAAGCCTCCAAGCGCTAGCAGAATGTTCACAGTAAAAAAAAAACCTGTTCATCCGAATGAAAAACATTATAGCATTCCAGTCACGCAGGAGGAACACCTTTATACCGGGGTGGGGCGTTTTCTGTGTGGAATGTAGGATGTCCCTAAGCTACAGAAGACTCCAGAACTTCTTACTTCTCTGTCACTTTCTTCAGTTCACAGCTCGCCTGCGGTTTCTGCTCCGCAAACAACGTACACAATGAATAAATCCGCTTTCTATGAAGTTTTTATATGTATTTTCCAAACAAGAAAGTTTTTTTTTTTACATTTAGGTCAAATAGTTCAAAGCAGATCTTAAAGTTTAATAAAATGTTTAACTAAACTGTTACACCAGCGATATTCCACAAGCTAAGCTGGAGATCCGGGCAAGTTCGGACTAATCAGGAATGTTGAAGACACCGGACAAGCTAAAGCAGAATTAGCTAATTAGTAAATTAATTAATAAAAAGTTTAATCAAATTAAGATTTTATTTATTTTGTACATTTTTACACAAACACCTATAAAAAATTCTCTTATTTCTTTTCATCTTTTACATTCAGACACAAATTTCTTAAACTGATTTTTCTCTGATGAGAATTTTATTTCGTCTATAAAGTCGGTAATTTCACTAAAACCGATTGTCTTTTCTTGCATCTGGAAAGTTCACGAGATGTTTTACTTTCTGTACATTGAGCAGGAGACGTAACCTCAGGTAATAACATGTATGTTGCGCTTGAATCGACATGTTTGTGTTACATCCTGTGCGAAAAGGTGTTGTACGTTTTCCTGAGTAGAAAGATGCCCCAGGAAAAGTTCAAACTTTACTGTGATTTTAAACCAGAAGGTTTTAGGAAAGTTGTTGACTTGCTAGCTTAAGTTTCATCTACGTACATGACATGATTGGCTGTTTGTGGCCACGCCCCCTACACACCCACTTATAACAAATATCAAAACATTTAATTCATTGAATTAAATTTTTACTGGAAAGATTTCAGTATATAAAATGAATCTCCTACAAGAGCAGCTGATGTCTGTGGATAAGTGTTAGGGGTTTATTTATCTTATTTTTTTACTTATTTATTTAAAATTTGGGTAGAAATGAATGCATTCAGACATTGATATTTTTCAATATCTGATTCATTGGTAAATAATTAACAAAACATTAATGTTGGAGTGTTGAATGAAGTTGTTTTGTGTTTAGGGAGCGTTCTGGGGTTTGATGGTTGGTCTGGTTATCGGTGTCACGCGGATGGTTCTGGAATTCGCCTTCCAGCCTGCTCGCTGTGGAGTATTCGACCCTGCGCCACCCGTCCTGCGGAGCGTCCACTACCTGCACTTCGCCATCATCCTCTGCACCATCACCATCATTGTCACCATCACCATCAGCCTCCTCACACCCGCCCCCCCTGAGGAACAGGTACGCTGTAGCTAAATCCAAATCATACACGGGTGAATTTTTTACTTAAAGGTGAGGTGCACAATCTCTGAAAGCCAATGTTGACATTTGAAATCATCAAAACAAACACGCCCCTAACCCAAATGGGTGTCACCCCTGTTTTGATAGCTCCGCCCCACACATACATACATAACCCAGGCAACTATTATGGCGGAACCTGCTGGGGCGGCTGGCCGAGGGGATATTTTTATTAATAAATGAACTCAATGAATAATATTATGGTAATACAAATGTGTTTGTGTAGTACTGTGTGTTGTACCGTGAAAGGTTTAGCTCCGTTTCACACGGAAGACGACGCTCAACACCTAGAACCCGAGGCAGAGGTAACGGCAGGTCTCCGCCATGTCAATGTTTCAATCGCTTTCGGCTAATGTCACACATGAGCACTGAACACTCTCTCCGCCGCATTTCTGCAAATTGGCTACACGTTTGTTTTGTTTGTCGGCCCGACTCAGTTTTCTGAAGCATTTTTGAAACATCGTGCACCGCACCTTTAAAGTACGAGTCTTAAAATCTCCAGAAGCTGCTACGTGATCAAACCGTTTTACTGACTAAACATGGACGTTTGTCTGATTTTAACAATATAGTTGTGTTTTTTTTCACCATAAATACAGAAACTGTTAATACGTGATGTATTTCTGCTCAGTGAAAGACAGATGATTGACAGCGTGCGAATGTCAAAAAGGCGTTTTCTTAAAGCATAAATACTCAGTCAGGAAAAAAATGTTTGTTACTCTGACAGAGTAAAGGTTGTAGATTCACACTGTGTGTTTATTACTTTATTTTTACTTTATTACTTAACAGTCCTCTGTCCTTGAGGTGCTGGATGTTGTTATTGTTGTTATTTTTTATCATATAAATAAATATATCACATTTAAGTGAAGTAAAGTTTTTTGTTCTGTATTAATGTAGTAAATTGTGTGTTAGTGAATTATCAGGATACGAACGTTCACTTCATACTAAATATGTCATACGTAAAAAGTTTGGTTTAATTCATTTTCATTAATTAAAGTATGTCACATTGTTCTTTTTGTCCATTTTAGCTACAATTAATGCTGACACTGGAGACTCCTTCCGTAATCATTCTTCTTGCATAAAAATGTCCACATATCAACGATTACACACACCTTTCTAATACGTTCCCGTGGAGTGTCCGTCTACAATTCCTCATGAATGAACTGTTGCTATAGAAATCTCAACCAATCAGATTTGAGAATGAAGCAGCAGTGTGTGATGTGTGCATGTGAATGAGGTTAACGTCTATCTGTGTGTGTGTGTGTGTGTGTGTGTGTGTGTGTGTGTGTGTGTGTGTGTGTGTGTGTGTTATTATTGTGTTGTAGATTCACAACCTCACCTGGTGGACCCTGAGACGCAGCACTGACAGAGACATACCGCTACAGAAAGTATCAACACTCAGTCGGAGAACAGAGGGTAACACACACACACACACACACACACACACACACACACACACACACACACGATACATTGTGCATTTCAAAATTAATCCTACATTTTGTGTCTCTGTTACTTTTCACCTCAAACAGAAAGCAATACTCCCAAGTGGCATTATGCAACACAAAGCTTTTCTTTCTCTCTGTTCTTCGTTTTTTTTTTAGGTTGTGAGTCTGTGCGCAGAGGGAAGTGTGTTCGCACTGCTGGCTTTTGCAGTCCTCGGCCTGACCGTGGAGCTCCCAGGTCTCCTGTGATTCAGAGCATGAGGGAAGACCCGTTTTGGTCACGATTCTGTTGCGTCAACGCTGTTATTCTCATGTGTGTTAATATATTCCTTTATGCTTACTATGCATAACACACACACACACACACACACACACACACACACACCATTTTAAATGCAAAAGAAAAAAAAGATTCCTGAGATTGGACAATCAGTTTTAGATTAATTTTAAATCCGTGGTTTTATATTTTACATGTTGCTCAATAGGATTCAGTTAATAAGCTGATAATGAAGCAGATTAGAGCAAGAGCTGAATGTTCAGGCATTTACACACACTGGGGTATAGGGAGATATCCACACACACACACACACACACACACACACACACTCACACTTAGTAATCAGAATCAAGATTTTGTAGAAAAATACTAATCTTCATCCTGGCCGTTTGGAGTGACTGTTACACAGCAGCTTGCCAAAGATAACAATCTGTCGTTTATTAGAAAGAAAAACAAGTTCTTTTGATCTGTTTACAGTTACATATAATGCCTAAAAAACAGGTCCTTGTAATTCTTGTAAAAAAAAAATAATAATAATTTCACCACCAAATTTTCATTTTCATTTCATCGGTAAACTGGAGCGACACTGGAGACTCCTTCCAAACCCGCTAAATAAACCTCACCTTACATTACAGCTGTTGCTATAGAAACAACACTGACAGTTAGCAAATATGTAATAATATAATAAAGGACATCATGTCAGAAAACTGTCTGTCAAAAAAAAAAAAATTCAAACGTTAAACCTTGGTCTTTAAACTTAATCTTGGAGAATCTGCCTTCTTGCATTAGCTGTTACTATAGAAACATTAACAGACCAATCAGAATTTAGCAGCATTATTGTGTAAGCGTATCGAAGTTTGGTTTAACGTTGTGTGTGGGGAATGTTGAGGAAACATCACCGGAGCCCAGCGTTGGTAGTGAAGACAAACTTCTGAACCCTGATGCACTTTATCCCACTTGACTGTCATTATTATTCTTAATGAAAAGGGAGATTAAACAACGCAGGATGGGAAAAAAATACGATAGTCGGTTAATCCGTGGAAAAGGAGATGCGGATTTACTCACGACCTTTAGCGTTTCAGCAAAGTCTTTTTATTTCAGCACCTGAATCACCTCCTTTAATTCCTCACTGCTTTCATTAAACAACATGTAACTACATGTTTAGCTACATCTTATAGCACAATGACACTAAATTGTCCCTTCTGATTGGTAACAGATGGTAACGTAGAGTTACAGCTCATAACAGCTAGTAACAGCAAATCGTAGTAGCAGTAACAAAATTAACAGTTAGTTATATATAGCTATATAACACATTATATCAACAGCTAGTAACAGATGCTATCAGTTAGAGGCAGGCAGCTTTTTGAAGCTAGTTACAGACCGGATAGTCAGCATTTTTTTTACCTAAAAGCTATTGCGGGAAAGTAAGTGAGAACCGTTAACAACAATAAATGTAGTGGCAACCAGATACAGAGTATATCTTGTCTTTTATCTGTCAATTTTTTTTATAAATTGTCATCATAGGTTAATTGTAGTAGAAGGAATAAAAACCCCCGAGAGGTCTTTTATTGATATTCCACAACAGGAAACAGAACGATATTCTACAGCTATAAAACTATGTTGTTCTTTAGTAGCTAAAAATGTTCAATTCGTAGAATAATCAGCTTCCAGGAGGGAACTAACTCCTCTGATGATCGCTTTCAACGCATGACAACGTTTTATGTTATTCCTTTGATGTAAATCGTTCAGCGGATTGTTTTCCATCTTTACACGGAAAATGTTAAACTTTGGTAAAATCGTGTTGTGTCATGAGTTAATGCTTTGCAGTCACTCCGAACCTGTCAGCAGAGCGATTTACTGCACCTGATGAAGTCATCCAGACAAGCCTGAACGAGGGAACCGGCCTCCGAGCATTTCCAAACAGCCAGACTCTTACTTTATATCATTTACCTAATTAACTTAAATGTGATCCTCGTGGATTAATCATTTGACAAGAGATTTGTTTTTCAGTATTAAAGTGTCTTATGTTTCAGTGTTGGACATGAAAAAAAAAAATGTATGTTATCTACAAAAATATTTCTAATGACGTTTTAATTGACGTTTGTCATATTTCGAAATAAAATGGAAAAATTTCGAAAGCACCACTGGTGAAAATTGTTTTGTTGTTTTTCTTGGCATTGTTGTGCACTTTCTCTCTCATTTCGCTGGAAACCTGGAATGAATACAATAAAAACCATTAGGCAGTATATGGGACTCAGGTGTGTGGGTGTGAGGGTGTGGGACATCCAACTGGTGCTATCACAAAAATATGCACCGGTTAATGACGGGTGGAGTCTCGTGATTGACACTGTTGTTTCTTTTCACCTACTGTTTCACGCCTTGGTTGGAATTCTGAAGAGATATCAGGAAACACTTTAGTGAACTAAACGTCTAAACAATTGTCCCTGAGTCAGAAGCTAACCTTCAGTGAGGTCATGTGGGGATTTATCAAACACCTGGCAAGCGTAAATGAGGTAAGTAAAGTTTTGTACTTATATACTTTAAACTATTAGTGTCATGCATGGGAACATTTTATTGTATAGTTTTGCTAACTGGTGAATTATAGAATACAATTTGTAACGTTGTATGTGAATATTTGTTTTTGTGTTAAAAACGACATGAAGTTAATCCCTGAAGTGAGGACATACCTCAATGTCACCATCTAGAGTGTATCCAGAAAGTTTACGGGAAATTTGCATATAGAAATTAATAAAACAATAATCAACAATCTTAAAACAAAAATTGTTTCTAAAATCTCATTTTTATTCTTAAGCTTAAAAGTCAAATTTTCATCATTAAAGCAAAGGAAATGACTAAACACTGAATGCAGGTTTGTTGCCAAGTTACAATTATTCCATAAACAGGATCGCCAAACCTTTATTAATATTTATTAGGTTTTTTTTCCTTAGCATATAAGATCTGAGACAAAACTAAATTTCCTTTTATAAAACTAGAATTAATAAAAAAAATTTACAGTACTGATATTTTATGTTGAATTATTTGTACAAATCTCTGAAATGAACTCTAGTTGTTGAATGTAATTTATAATTTTAAAAATAAAACTGTTAAAAAACGCAGATTTTTGCGGGTGTAATAAGCACTGTACATATAACAGTAAATATTGTTAATACTCTTCATAATAAAATAGGTTTGTAACTATTTTCTATGAACAGACACGTTCTTATTCAGTCCCTCCAGGATTTCGCCGAGTTTGTTGTGATCGTTGTCAAAAATGCTTGATTTTTCTGCTGTATTTGTTTGTTTTTCTTTCAATATTTTAAATTTTCGTAAAACAATTCTACAACTGGTGACAAAGCAAGCACAGGATTCTTCTTTTAAACTCCTACAAGTGAAGACACACATGTGCTGGATGACCATCTATTTTCTGAGCTCTGCTCATATTGGACGCATGAACGTTTGTTGTGATGTCACACGACATGTCTCCTCTAAAATTCATGGAATTTATGTGTTTTAGCTTAATTTCTGCTGCAGGAACTGAATCATGTTGTAAGTCTGAATGAAAGAAACCTTTTAATAATTTTGGAAAACACACTATGCTTTAACATCCCTTAGTGTTATCAACTAATCTTCACCTGGTCACACAATTCCACGGGACTACAAATTGTTGTATCAAGGAATTTTTACTTCCTAGTAAATTTACATCATTTTCTGTACAGTATCACCCAGATGAGGATGAGGATGAGTCTGGTTCCTCTCAAGGTTTCTTCTTAATATCCTCTCAGAGAGTTTTTCCTCTTCACTGTCACCTCAGACTTGATCATTAGGAATAAATATTAGAGATAAATAGTAACTTCATTTTAAACTTTTTTTCTGTTTAAATGTTAATAAATTGAATGAATGAAATTCTATGCATTCTGTTTACAATCCATTAACTGCTGCTATAAAATGTGATGACAGAATTGCGTTAACAATTCTAACAATGTGTAAATATTATTTCTAAAATTGTTCTAACCATAAAATTGCATTGTAATATTTCGCTAATAAATCAGTGAGATTTAACATCAATAGATATTTTATTTCAAAAAACACACACATTTCTGCTAGTTAAAGCTGTGTTTGCGTGAAAGGTTTGAGGTTAAAATCGAATCCTTACGCCATTTAGAGGTACACAGGATGCACGTATTCGGAAGGGAACATGCCCACGCGACCCCGGCACCGCCCTTTCCAGCAATGAGCGTTTGAGCAGTCCAGAAGGTCGATGATGTCACCACGCAGGAAACGCAGCTGGGTCACGTGAGGAGGTGTGAAATCAAAGAGAGCGTGAGCGTGACGAGGCCTCTGAGAAAAAAAACACACACAGATCATACTTACATACATAGATACAGTATTATAGGATACGGTCTGTGTGTGTGTGTGTGTGTGTGTGTGTGTGTGTGTGTGTGTGTGTTCTCACAGCCAGCAGTCTCTCAGGCTCACGTAAGAAAACGATCCTCTCTTTTGCAATGCTGTTGTTGCGGTAAAACTCCACCAGCTGGTTGAGCGAGGTGAAAACTTCGTCCCATATGAAGTAACGCTGCAGTTGATCCTTTAGGACCTTAAAGTGCTGCACATGGTCCCCATAACTGCACAAATACAATGTGTGTGTGTGTGTGTGTGTGTGTGTGATGAATGGTATAGAACAAAACAAAACAACAATATAAACAAATAAAAATTCCAGACAAAGGATTTTTCGTTTTTGAAGCTTGTATTTTCAAACCATTATGTAAATTTATCTCATGTTTGAATGTCGTGTAATTGCGGCTCTTTGAGTCGTGAGTGAAGCGAATGTGAATTCTGAGTTATTTTTATTGAACTTTTTCTTTTTCAATTGTCACTTTCTCTCTTCTGATTTTTTTTGACAGTTTTTAGAGAATATTGTGTAGAAAATTCCACATTTTATCTTGCGACTGTAATATTTTAGAATTGTGCTCAGTTTTGATTTAAAGTTAGTCTCACTGGATTTCAGCAATATTTCTTGATAGTAATGTTTTTATATTTTAATATTACACAATTGTGACTCATTGTGTAGTTGTTGACTTTTACACATTTTTGCACATTTTGCTCTCAGTATTGTTTAGTTGTGACTTTTGAATCGTTTGTTTTATCTTTTTATCTGAAACATTTATTCACCACATTACATCAGTTAATAGTTAATATTTCACCATGGCATGTGTTTCTCACACACACACACACACACACACACACACACACACACACACACACACACACACACACACAGCGGGCTCTCTTTCATCACCTGCCAGCCCAACCCTGCCTCACCTGGAAAACACTCTCCCTTTTCTCTCTCTCTCTCTCTCTCTCTCTCTCTCTCTCTCTCTCTCTCACACACACACACACAGCATAGCATAAGGACCAGAATGAGGGACTGCCCCTGGGGTAAATGTTTAAAATGGATTAAAAGCTGTGTGTGTTTGTGTGTGTACTCTCATCTTCATCTCTGTGCTAAGATTAAGCTACGTTAATAATCCTAATCCTCCAGATGTTTCCGTCTTTTCCGGTGTCGTCTTTCTTTGACAATTCCATCATTTACTTTTCAAAGCCCTTTAAATATTACACTCAACCTCAGACACGCAAAGACGCACAAAGACACACAAAAACACACAACTATCATTCTCTAACTACAAACACACCGGTTTTAAAAACTGTTCAAATGTTGAATCAGAACATTTTCTATGAAATTAAAAATCACAATCTAATAAACTTCATATTCAGAAATGAAGCAATTTTAGGAAATAAAATAAAATATCTTAATAAGAAATAAAGTTTTTGATTGAGAATTAATAAGTATTTTTTTTTTTCAGTATATCAGTAATAATATTATTATTGTAATAGAATTGTGTTTAATTTCTCAATACTGATGGATCCATTGCTCCGCCTACAGGAAAAGGATGGACCTTCCAAATAACCTTCTGTGTCGTAGGTTCTGGTTCATGAACTCTGGGAAACTTGTGACACACACACACACACACACACACACACACACACTTTAACTTGTCTCTCTGACTCATAGCTCAGTCTCAGACTGAGATCTCAAACCCTTCTGAGTAACAACAAAGACTGTAAATAAATAATTTTACCTATTTAAACATTATTCTAAAAAATAATCAACATTGTTTTAATGTTGCATTTTCTGAAATGTTTTATTTACCAAAATCCTAACAATTGGTGATTTGTTGTTGTTGTTGTTCTATTGCTGTATTAAAGACTGTATGTTTTATCTATTTATAGCTACATTTAATGATGTGAAACATCAGTAAAAAATGAACAATATTCGTTCTTCGTTTTGAACTTTAAAAGACGAACATAAGGGAAAGGGATACAATGTGCTGAAACTGGAGACTCCTTCTTTAAACAAACATCTCTACAGAAAACATCACCACGCTAACAGATTTTCGTGTGTGTGTGTGTGTTTTTGTGTGTGTGTGTTTTGTGTGTGTACCTGACAGACACAGAGAACTCTCCCGGTGTACTCTCACTTTCTCGGATGAGGAACGCTCCGCTCTCCAGCGGTCTCAGCCGGCTCTCTGCGGCCATACGAGAAATTCCTCCGACAAACCATCTTAAAAATGTAAAAACACCAGCGATCAGTTCACCAGTTCAGTTGTGGTGTAGCCTTCTAATTACTACTAGTGGTCAAATGTAGGAACTGCAACAAACAAAGCACAGGAGGCATGTTGCCCCAGGCTTGGGGGAGGGGCAGAAGGCAGTGCAGGGTTAGTAATAACTTACAGAACTGTTTCTAATGTACAGTATAATATTGTAAAGATTACGAGACAGAAATGGGAATTGTGGAGTTTATATTCTGCGTAGGTCAGAAATGCAAGCTCAGCATAGTGACCTAGTTTTTTCAAGTATCCAGATGTTTTATGACTTGGATCTTTTGCTGAAACCTGGCAACCCTGGTTAATGGTATAACAGAAGCTCTTTAGGGAAAAACTCACACACACCCAATACACTCACACACCTTCGTTTGTGTCGGATACTTACGGATGAGGCCTTACATTGATATAATTTTTGGGTACGAAGCCTTTCCTTCCTGAATGTTCGGCGGTGTACCAGTTTGGTTCTTCATCCATATTCGTCACCTGGAATAAGCTTTTATTTAGTAAGCGCTAGATTTCTGAGTAGTTAGCAAAAGCAACCTGCTACCAATCTGAAATCAAATAAAAACTTCTCTCATTTTCTACCGCTTATCCGAACTACCTCGGGTCACGGGGAGCCTGTGCATCTCAGGCGTCATCGGGCATCAAGGCAGGATACACCCTGGACGGAGTGCCAACCCATCGCAGGGCACACACACACACTCTCATTCACTCACACAATCACACACTACGGACAATTTTCCAGAGATTCCAATCAACCTACCACGCATGTCTTTGGACCGGGGAGGAAACCGGAGTACCCGGAGGAAACCCCCGAGGCACGGGGAGAACATGCAAACTCCACACACACAAGGCAGAGGCGGGAATCGAACCCCCAACCCTGGAGGTGTGAGGCGGACGTGCTAACCACTAAGACACCGTGCCCCCCTCAAATAAAAACTTAAACTCCATAAAATTTAAAATACATAAAATACAAAACAAATCACTTGAAATCATGTGAATAATGAAATCAAACAAATCTGACCATGAAATAATGTTAAAATCTGTGGCTTTCACCTGAACTGCAATGTTTTATTTCAGCTGTCAGTTATTAGAGTTTACAATTTACAATAGTTTAGAATTTTACTAACATTTGTTTCTGTTAAATTAAAGCAAGTGAATTCCTGGTTTCTGTCACACAAGAAAAAAACGCAGCTAGCTCATTTAGCATGTTAGCGATAAAGCACAAAGCAGCAGAAACTCCTCTGTCCTGAACATGGCAGAAAACTTAAAGCTACAGTTTAACCTCTGACTGTTACTGTGCACTGACACGGGACATATTTATGTTAACCAGACAAACTGATTAAACGAAATGTTACTATAGAAACAATAACATATTAGAACAATAATATAAACCTGTGAGCTGTTACATAAAACAAATTAACGAGAACAAATCGGACTCCAGAATTTCAAAATAATACAACTATAAAGACTTTTTAAATATTCACACACAAACAACACACAAACAACACACAAGCACACACAAACACAGACACACAAACACACACAAACACACAAACACAGACACACACAAACACACACAAACACAGACACACACACAAACACACACAAACACACACAGAAACACACACATACACAAAAACAGACACACACACATACACACACACAAACACAGACACACACAAACACACACAGAAACACACACATACACAAAAACAGACACACACAGAAACACACACACAAACACAGACACACAGACACACACAGAAACACACACATACACAAAAACAGACACACACACAAACAAACACAGACTCACACAAACACTCACAGAAACACACACACAAACAAAGACACACAGACACACACAAAAACACACACATACACACACAGAGACACACACACAAACACAGACACACACACAAACACACACATACACAAAAACAGACACACACACACAAACAAACACAGACTCACACAAACACACACAGAAACACACACAGGCACACACAACACACACACACACATATACACACAGACACACACTCACCTTCAGGATGTCACCCTTGTGAAAACTGAGCTCATCACATTCTGTAGCTCTGAAGCTGTACAGCGCTTCAGCCTCCATAGTGTGAGAGAGTGAGAGAGAGAGAGAGAGAGAGAGAGAGAGAGAGAGAGAGAGAGAGAGAGAGAGAGATGAATGATAGATCGGTGGATGGATGGATGGATGGATGGATGGATGGATGGATGGATGGATGGATGGACGAGTGTCCTTCTGAGCAAGTGATGTGATGAAAAATAAGTGGGAGAGACACATGAAGAGTGTAGCTCCACTATATTTAATCACTTAATATGGAGAGAGAGAGAGAGAGAGAGAGAGAGAGAGAGAGAGAGAGAGAGAGAGAGAGAGAGAGAGAGAGAGAGAGAAAGAGAGAGTGAGAGAGAGCTATGGGATGTAAGCCATAAAGCCATAATCGTCCCTGTGTGTGTGTGTGTGTGTATGTTTCGGTAGTTGATTAAGCTCAATATAATGTGAGGATTGTGAGCTGGCACATGCACAAACACACATACAGACACACACAGTCACACACACACACAGAAACACACAGTCACACACACACACTGCCATAAAAATTCATGCAGCTGATTAATCCTATCCTACACTTAACCCTAACCCGAAATAAGCAGATCATTTCCTTATAGCCAAACGTCTCCACAAGGTAAAAACTGTCCTTGGTGTATTTGGTACTTAAAAGGATAAAAAAAACTTTTTTGAAATGTTTGATTTAAGGAGCAGAAGAAAATTCAGGAAGTGGACGCAGTAAAAATGATTAGGTCCTGCTTTTGATTGGTTTCACATCCAGCTCCTCTAATTTCACTGAGTTAATAAAGATGAGCTCCAGTCAAAAATATTTGCACAGAAATGAGGTCATGACCTTGATTTACATATATATAAGTCATCAAATTCAAGAATTAACTTTGATGAATTGTCTTCCTATTCATCAAATTCATGTGAATAAAAAAAAAATTCTGAATAAAAATGTGATAAATCCTTAAGGAACTCATTCTTTCATGTTTAATGCTTATGGCAATTTTTGGTCCCTATATTACAGCACTAAGTCACACTGTGAGAGCTTTGGTAAATAAGATGTGTGTAAATCTTTTGCATATCTTTCTATTCATCTAAAAACATTCTGACATCCTTTTCAGCCGCCAATGTGTGACTTTACTGTGTGTATGAGAGAAAAGGGTGAGTGGTCCTAACGACGTTATTTTTTTGTTATTTTTATGTTTGTGTCTGCATTTGGTCCCCGTAAATCACTTCTGAGTGTGTATGAGGATTACACTCCCTGTATGTGACACCTGAAAGATGTTTACTCCAGCTTGGGACATGTGGATGTGACAGCCAACATGTGAACACACACACACACACACACACACACACACACACACAGGCTCCTAGGACGTTTGCTATAACAGAAAGTATTGTACCAGATGACAGTGTCACTGGACAGCACCTGTGAGCAGGTAAGTCAATAAAACAACTTATTCTTATCTGTGTTTTCTGAAAAAGGGATATTTTTTGTATCATTTATGTAAGAAGTCCCCAGTGTCAGCAGTGTGTAACAGTTAGAGGTAAAGCTGTACCTGTTTAACTGTACCAGACATCTTCAGGACAGAGGAGTATAAACCTTGTAGTTTTCTCTAAAACATGACAAACTGTTGTCCTATTAATGTCAAGAGAGAAAAAGATGGACTGGTTTAGCTACTATGAAAAAAGTGTGCCTTATTTGTTTTGTGGACATTCCACTAAATGTAACTATAAAGCCAACTTTGGACATCAATTTAAAGTGTATATAAAAGATATTTTGTAAAATGCTGTAAATGACCGGGCACTGTATACAGTATATGCTCTCAATACTGGAGCTTTGATGCTAATATATCGTCGCTGTCGGGCGGAAACCTCGTATGTCCAAATTTGGTCAATTTCATATTTTTTCATGCTATTGGTCAGTCCCCACGTGGGTCTGTTATTTTTACAAGTTATTAACCAATCTAAAGCCTTGAAAATAGCTTGAGCGCAAATCTCTTAACTCCATTGGACACTTCAACTGTCCACTTCTTCCTCACTCCGCGGGAGCCACGAAAGTAAGTTTGCGAGCAGATTAGACTAATTTCCACCTATTAGACAGCCTAATCAGATTATTGTGTTTTGTATTGCATCACTTATAGCTCTTAAACCTTTAAAATAGAGTTTAGGAAGATGTATGTAACTACAGTCATTAGCTTTGGTTAAGTATTGAAGCCTTGTCTCTTGTCAAAAGGCTCAACATGACCGCAGACTTTATTGAACACTGCTGGCAGCAGCGCCGTCTGTGTCCGTACCGTTCTTATCAATGACAGCATAATCTCGTATCTCCCTGCTCCAAAGTCATAAAGCTTGTATCTCCGATAAAACGTGACTTTGGGAAAATGTTGTGTTAATGTTGGTACACAACAGTATGATAGCAATATAAGGTATAATAACAACTTTAACGATACAATGTTTAATAACTAAAAAAAATACGGTGTGCTAACAATGTAATGGTGGCCTACAGTAGGATTATAGATTATAATTTATATAAATTACACTGTAATTGAAATAATACAATACAGTAATAAGAAGGAAGGAATACAGCATTTAAAGGTGTAATTAAAAGAATCTCTATATTTTAGAGCCCGTTGGGCTTATCATCTGTCACAGCTCTGTCGCAGCTCCATTCTCAACTCACTACGGTTCTTCAGGAGCATCAACACAGACCAAAGCAAAATGGCAACTGGCAGGCAAGCTGGTTTTCTTTGTGCAAAAAATATCACTGTACCTAATATAAGGCCCTGAGGTACACCATGAAACATACCTCAAGAAGGTTCAGTATATATATGTACAGTAATTATATGTGATGTACAGCATTGTAAATAAAATGAATTGTAGCATGTTCACATCGTACAAACTTTTACAAACACGAAAGTATACAAAAACTTATTTATTTATTTGTTTGTTTGTTTGTTTGTTTTAGGCTGCCTGGAGCAAATGTTTTTTGCATCATTCTGTGTGTTGGTCCAGTCTACACTGGCCAGGAGCTTTACTGACCACCCTGTGTGCAGCTAGCTTAATCACATGCCACATCTTTGATCAAAACAGGTGACACACAAACACACCTGACACACACACGACATGTCCACACAGGTCCAGCTGTCTGAAGTTTTTTAACTAGAACCTTTTTTTAAATAAAATGTATTATAAAAACTCAGTGTTTGGGGCATAGAGATAGCCATGGATGAAATGTCATTGAACAGGTAAAGAAGGCCAAGGGAAACTCTTATCATGACGCTAACACCATCATGCTTCACACACTCTTTGTTATGGTCTGTTTAGACAAGCACAATTTTTTTAATGTTACCAGTGGCCTCTTTGTTGCGTCTCTGAACGTCCACTTGTTTTCGTTCTGTTCCAGTTACCTGTTTAACTTTTATCAGTGCTCTCTGCTCTTTAGTGCCCTTAGTGATAGCAAGTTAATGAATGAATGTATATATGAATATGTCGTTATAAACTTAAGCACAATACAGTATTATTACATAATTCTAACTAAATTTCGTTCAAATGTACTGTTTCACACTCAATACTTGGTCTCTTGGTGTTTGGTTGCCATAGTGACGGCACAGCTTTGATCAGTGGCTGCGCTCTTTTGCTCCTCCTCTTTGCTGATATTGTTGCCATGGCAGCTCTTCAGCAGCTGAAGACATCGGAGATGCCACATCGAGTGGAAACGTTGATAAACACTTTACAGGGTAGTGTCTGGATCTATAATCACACACACACACATACACACACACACACACAAAGAAAGTTTTCCCATGAGAAGTGTGTG
>NC_083483.1:1004601-1007101 GCF_030014155.1 Tachysurus vachellii | reverse complement strand
TCATACCTTCCCAAGTTCATCTGGTTGGTAACTATCTGCTTGGCCTCCTTGTTTCTCTGCCTTGTTATTTAGAAAGGATGGCATTGGCTTACAGTAGCTTTCATTATTTTATTTTTTAATAAAATAATATAATAATAACAGAAAAAAAACATTTGCCATAGTTTTGTCCTTTGTGGCAGTAGCCAGTTTTGGTGTAAAAAGTTTTACATTTTGCTGCCAACTATAAAATGTAATCAGTGTATTAAGAGGCTACATCCTATTAAGCTGATCTGATGTGTGTTGGTCTGCCTGACCCCTCTTTGTTTGGAAGAATTTTAAGTTACTCTGCCTTATTTGGGAAAGATGGCCTACAGTAGCCTTAAGTTCTCATTTTCTAAAATAAACACTTGGTGGTTCTTCAAGATCTTGACCGTAGCCTATTTCTACAGTTTTTTTTTCTCAATACAGTTAATTTAGAGTTAATTTCATTTCTAAAAATGGTGCAAACTCTGCTAGATTATAGATAAAAGATTCCCATTCCCCTGCCATTCTGTGATTGGCAGTGATCGGCAATTGGTGGATCATGATCTTGGTGATCAGTAATCGGTGATTGGCCCCAAAAATATATATATATATAATGTATATAATGTATAGAATGTATATAATGTACTAACCTGCTAGGTAGAGTTCTTATTGTAAGTGAATGTTCATGTTTTCCCTGGTGGTGGCGCTACAGCTCTTGGTTGTTCTACACCAAATTTGGTGTGTTGGTAGCTACGAGTGTCCTCTATCACTGTGGTGAATTTCAGAAAAGTCGTATGCATGAGTTTAGAAGATTTTTTAGTATAATTATAATGATACTGTAACTAATGAACTACATAAAATTCTTAAACAATAAATATCAACAAATGTGGAAAATTTGGCAATGAAGGTTAATGAAGTTGATGGTGAGGTGTGATGTGTGAACACAAGCTAGTAATCTGTCTGCTTAAATTCTCACTGTCGGGATGCTTGCTGTCTTTTAGACGCTGCGATTCTTCGTGCTCTGTTTCTCGGTGAAGTTCGGCCTGACCGTCTGCATCTATTTAACATGTTTTGGTCTTTTACTGCACGCTTTCTGCCTGGATATAAACCACGAGGAGGAGAAACTCTGTTACCCAACAGCTCTGCTCACGTATGAAGTCTCACTGATGTAGCACTTTATTCCTCACAGTGTCCTGGTGTTTAAATAGAACTCCTCACAGTAACTGACTGAAGCCGTAAGATTTCCGGTATAACCAGTATAATATTTATTAGATGGACTATATTGCCTTTTAAAAATAATAAAAAGTACCTTTTTCTACTAGTAATTATTTATATTTATATACATTTTTCCTATTTATTTTAAATCTCTATTCTCTGTATTTTATTAAATTTTACTTTGGGAATTTTTTTTCGGTGTTCATTTAGTTTTTTTTATATTTCATTTTAAATTTCCGATTGTCATGAAATACTACATTATATTATAGAAAGTTAGAGAATTTGATCTAGATTTTTGTGTAAGATTTTTGTATTATTCCAGAATTATTGTTGTTATGAGAATCCATTTATTTATAGTTTGTTTGTTTGTAAATTGAAGTAAAACTTTCAGCTACCAGCGTTTTCTTTTCTTTCTTTGTTCTCAGGAATTCCACAGTGTGGTCCCCGGACTGGTTTGGTAAACACTCGGACGGGCTTTCTCTGGGACAGAAAGTCATTTCCTTGCTCACTCTTCTCTACGCAAGTGTGTGAAATGTTTCTCATATTTCTGTTTGTTAAACTTTTTTTATTTATATTAACACCTTCAGTTTCTTCTCAGGAACTTTAAGAAAAGATCAAATATAAAGGGACATTTTATTTGTCAGCATTTTTGGAAAGAGTCTTCAGTCTTAATACATGTAATCACGGTGGAATATTGTGTGTGTGTGTGTGTGTGTGCGCACACGTAGTGTGTACATCAGTCAGTCATGTTCATCGGTCAGCACCCTTGTGGAAGCAAAACCCTCTGAGTAACCAAAGCTGGTGTGTCGTCATCTGTACACTGTGAGTCTCTACTTTTCACTCTCAACTAAACTTTTCACAACTATTTTAAGTTATTAGGTTTGTTTGATCTTCTAGTCTTGTTTTTGTCTTCTTACATAACCTGGTCTTTGGAGGAAGAAAATCAGAGCAAAGTAAAGATTAGAAATTAAATGTGTGAATTATGTTGAGGATGTTTAGGAATGTTGAATATTAGCACACACTTCATTTAAACCAGGTTTCAGTGTTTTAATGAGTATAATTATGATTTCATTGATATTTCAGCCTTATGCGGTTTATTTTTTCTCACTTTCAGACCCATCCTGAGTGTCTCCATAGCAACCAGTTCCCGCCTCCTCTGGCATGACCCCGCCCCTCACCACACTTTCTACATCAGTGATGTACCGCTGGTCACCTGGTTGCTAGGAATCCTGTGGCTCTTCCCCCTCGTATTTATTAACGAGGGAATAAAGCTGCATGAGAT
>NC_083483.1:992101-999601 GCF_030014155.1 Tachysurus vachellii | reverse complement strand
TACTCCGGTTTCCTCCCCCGGTCCAAAGACATGCATGGTAGGTTGATTGGAATTTCTGGAAAATTGTCCGTAGTGTGTGATTGTGTTAGTGAATGACAGTGTGTGTGTGTGCCCTGTGATGGGTTGGCACTCCGTACAGGGTGTATCCTGCCTTGATGCCCGATGACGCCTGAGATAGGCACAGGCTCCCCGTGACCCGAGGTGTGAGTGAGTGAGAGTGATAATATAAGTGTTTGGAATGATCTAATATACATTAACGATCCCAATCTCTCCTCATTAGGATTTAAACCTTCTCTAATTAGAATTTATGATTCTTAAACTGATCAAATGAACACTTCGAGCAGTGAACTTCAACAGTGAATTTGGGGCGTGTCTATAAAACGATTGACAGGAGCTGAGTCCGAACACAAACAAACACATCAGCGCTTTGGATTAAACCACAAGATGAAGTTTAAATCGCTTTTTTTAAAATGAAGAATGAAGCTTTAATAAACCTACAGTAAGAGAGTTCCTCAAGCTGCCACGGATTATATCAATGTTTGTTTTGTTTGTTTTCAGGAGAGATTCTGTTCCAACGACCCACAGGCCGATCGTTAGATATTTACTGTGTGGAAATAATTCATCAGTAATAAGATTAAACAAAACCCACTGAACATCTGAAATAATAATAAACTCTAAATAACGTTTACGCAACTCTAGTGCACGCGTGCTGCTCCGTATAAATACACACAAATACACTTCACATGTATCAGGCTTTTACACCCTGATGTTGTGTTATTGTGCTGAGTCTGACATTTATTTGGAGGGAAAAGGAGCGAGTGCTGCGATTAAACAGAAGTGTGAGAGCTCTGGTATTTCAAGCAGAACAAAACAGCGAATCAGCTCTCAGCAGCACGAAGACGACGCTGGCCATGAATTCATTGCAGTGGAGTCTTACAGGGTCATCTGTTCAAAATTCAACTCTATTCATCTGCTTCAATGCAAAAACACACACACACACACTCACACACACATACACTCACACACACACATACATACACTTTCTTCATGATTATGTCATATAAGAGGTTGTTATGGCAACTTACCCCAGGTCACACAAGGAATGCAGCTATAATACAGCTTAGATCATACACACTATACACACACCATACACACACCATACACACGTCATACACACCATACACACACACAACACACACACACACACGCACAACATACACATACTGTACACACACACCATACACACACATCATACACACACACACACACCATACATACACACACTATACACACACACTATGCACACACACACCATACACACACTATACACATACACACACCATACACACACACCATACACACACCATACACATACACACACCATACAGACACACACACCATACACATACACACACTATATACATACACACACACACTATACCCATACACACACTGTACAGATACAAACACACTATACATATATACTGTACACACACACCATACACATACACACGCACACCATACACATACACGCACACCATACACACACTCACACTATACACATACACACACCATACACATACACACACACGCCATACACACACTATACACATACACACACACCATACACATACACGCACACCATACACATACACACACACACCATACACATACACACACACACTCCATACACATACACACAAACACACCATACACGCACTCCATACACATACACACAAACACACCATACACACACACCATACACATACACACATACACACACACACACACTATACCCATACACACACTGTACAGATACACACACACTATACATATATACACACACCGTACACATACACACACACACACTATAAACATACACACAAGCACCATAGACATACACACACAATGCACATACACATACACACACAGAGTTAACAAACACACACACACAGTTCACACACACAGTTAACAAACCACACACACATACACACACACACTACATATACATACACTATACAGATACATACACACCATACACATACACACATACACTATACACATATACACACACACACCATACACACATACACACACTATACACATACACACATACCATACACACACACATCATACACACACCATACACACACATACACACACTATTTTGTGTTATCCTATTTAGGACCTTCCTTAACTTCTATATTCATTGATATACTTATTAATGCTATGCGACACTTAAATCTAAGCCTCAATTTAACCTCAATGACCTCAGTATGCTAATGGGAACAAGGACACACACACAAACACTCACACAAACACACACACATACACAAACATATTTACTATACAGACAAAAATCCATTGGTAAATACTATAGATGTGCATATTGCGTGTGTGTGTGTGTGTGTGTGTGTGTGTGTGTGATATTTATATCTTGGGCAGAACCAAAAATAATCCCCCCAAAAAATGACAGGAAATTTCTGTAGTTTTTCTCTTGTGAACACATTTGTCAGGTCCCCACAAATACTCTTTTTTTCCATCTTACATTTACATTTACAGCATTTGGCAGACACCGTTATCCAAAGCCACATACAAACGTGCATCTTCTTTCCTTTTAACAGAAACTAGAGCTTTTATTTTAAAACAAGACAAACGGTTTCCTTTATTCACTGTGCTTCTGGTTTGGGTTTGATTTAGGCTTTGCATAGCACGAACTAGGCTAATGATCTGTGCTAATAATTATGTCACTGGAAGGTCCGCAAAAGTGCTGCAGTTTTTATACAATGTTTTCACACAGAATTGTGTGTTTTTGGTTCTTTTTTTTCTGTAAGGTTTTTAATCCCTTTACAGAAAGAGCTGAATGACAAATTTTGAATAAAATTCCTGGAGTCTGATAGATTTAAAATATTCAACATAAATTTGTAGGGTTTAGTGTTGCTATAAATATTGTGTACAGTTGTACCTCATCCAGTGTTTACATCAATAATATAGAGATTCTCTGAAGTGTTTATATAAGTCTTCACCTACACAAGAAAAATACATCGCAGGGATCCAGGAAGTGTGATGCAGAGTAACTGATACAGTTAGTTTACTTTAAAAGCGCATTCCTTGACATTTGATTTTGCAACTACATGAATTTTCATTGTATGTGTGTATGTGTATGGTGAGTGTGTGTGTGTATGTGTATGGTGTGTGTGTGTATGTGTATGGTGTGTGTGTATGGTGTGTGTGTGTGTGTGTGTATGGTGTGTGTGTGTGTGTGTATGGTGTGTGTGTGTATGTGTATGGTGTGTGTGTATGGTGTGCGTGTATGTGTATGGTGTGTGTGTGTGTATGGTGAGTGTGTGTGTATGGTGTGTGTGTATGTATATGGTGTGTGTGTATGTGTATGGTGTGTGTGTATGTGTATGGTGTGTGTGTGTGTGTGTGTGTGTATGGTGTGTGTGTATGTGTATGGTGTGTGTGTATGGTGTGCGTGTATGTGTATGGTGTGTGTGTATGGTGAGTGTGTGTGTATGGTGTGTGTGTATGTGTATGGTGTGTGTATGTGCATGGTGTGCTTGTATGTGTATGGTGTGTGTGTATGATGTTTGTGTGTGTGTATGTGTATGGTGTGTGTGTATGTGTATGGTGTGTGTGTGTGTATGTATATAGTGTGTGTATGTGTATGGTGTGTGTGTATGGTGTGTGCATGTGTATGGTCTGTGTGTGTGTGTATGTATATAGTGTGTGTATGTGTATAGTGTGTGTGTATGTGTATAAAAGTCATTACATTATACAATTTATTCATATGTATATTTACGTTTAAAGTTGTGAAAAAAAGTGCTGACACTAGAGAATCCTTCTATAAATATTAAATAATCATCTTACAGAAAGCGACGTTTTGCCTCCAAACTATGAACAAGCTGTTACTATGGAAACTGTAATGTATCATTAATACGTTGTAAAAAAAAAAAAAAAAAATTAGCAACATCCTCTGACCAATCAAAACAGAGATCTGATCTGAAAGGCATCGCAGCCTTGTTGTATTATTATTAACATTAAGTATGTTAAAGGTTGATCAGCTGAGAAGATGAACAGAACAAGAGTGCAGTAGAAGGAGAAAGATGGAGGAATATTTATAGCCACAGCCTCTTGGACACAGAGCGGAAGATAGTGGGATAAATGAAAGGTCAAAGGTTAAATGAGAGCCGAATCCTCGAGATCAGCAGGGTGGCATATAGAGCAGAAATAAATGTCCGACCTCGCTCTAGATCATTGTCTGGTCTGGTCTTTGTCTAACACTTTTTAGTTCAAATTTCTAGCACCTGAAACTAGCTGAAATTATTTCAGAACGAACCGTCATTTATCGTGGTGTGTGATTGTGCTGAACAGCTAGATATTGTGTTTGCTTTTCCCGCCTCCCCCTTGTGTGTGTGTGGAGTTTGCATGTTCTCCCCGTGCCTCGGGGGTTTCCTCCGGGTACTCCGGTTTCCTCCCCCGGTCCAAAGACATGCATGGTAGGTTGATTGGCATCTCTGGAAAATTGTCCCTAGTGTGTGAGTGTGTGAGTGAATGAGAGTGTGTGTGCCCTGTGATGGGTTGGCACTCCGTCCAGGGTGTATCCTGCCTTGATGCCCGATGACGCCTGAGATCCCCGTGACCCGAGGTAGTTCGGATAAAAGTGGTAGAAAATAAATGAATGAATGACAGAATTGAAGAAACCCATTAAACAAACACAAATAAACTTTCATAGAATGCAGTTGTTTTTTTTTTTTTCAGTTTTCTCTCATATCTCTCTCTCACTCCAACACTTGGAGATAAAAAATGTAAATCATCTGATACCTCGGGGTTTGTGTCCTGTAGCATTAGGATGCATCAGCGAGTGAATGCAGTGTCCCGTTAGCAGCTCATAATTGGACCTTATGCACGGCTGTGGTACCTCAGGGAATGAAGACAAATCTGCGTTCTCGTTGGCGAGCTCCTGAGCATCAGGCGTCCGGTCATTATTTATATGCGTGAGCTACGTTTCAACTGAGATTTTCTTCTTGCTAATTAGCTTTACAAGTGACACATTTATTATTCAAACGGTTCCTCTAAACAAATTTATGACACTCAACATTTCTTTAGTTATTTCATTTCATTTCTATTTACATTTAGGAATTATTAGTATGTTTTGACCTTATTACATGTGGAAAGAGACTTTGTGAGAAAAAATAAAGCTAGGACGGACATCAGTGACGCACAGGTAACGTAAATCTCTGTAGAGATTCAAACCCTTACCTGTGTGTTATGTGTAAAGGAACAGGTGGAGTTTAATATACTGGTAGTACAAAGTACACTGAATAGTAAAGAACTGACGTTTTAAGAAATACAGCAGAAAGAAACTACTATCTCTCTCTCTCTCTCTGTTTGTCCTTTTTTTATCTGCATCTCTTTCTATGAGTGTCTCTCTCAGTCCATCTCTATGTCTCTCTCTCTTTCTCTCTCCCTGTCTTTCTCTCTGTCTCTCTGTTTGTCCTTTTCTTTATCTGCATCTCTTTTTATGTGTGTGTCTCTCTCCCTCTCCCCCCTCTATGTGTGTGTGTCTCTCTCCCTTTGCGTCCCTCTCGCTCACAGTAGAACTGAGTGGAAAACACACACACACACACACACACACACACACACACACACAAACTGACTCTGCGCGCATGAGTCTCTCTCTCTCTCTCTCTCTCTCTCTCTCTCTCTCTCTCTCTCTCTCTCTCCCTCCTATGACAGAATGACGTCGCGCGCACCCGTTCAGAAACTTCCCAGCTCTCGCGCGGTGTCTTTTCCCACCCAGTTTAATCCCGATACTGCAGGGAAAAAGGAAAAGAACTAGAGAACCCAGAGCAGATGTAGGTATCAGTCACTTTCGGCGGTGTCTTTGTGCTTGTACGTGAACTGGACGGTTTTTTTTTTTAATTATTATTATAAGAGAAGGAAGAACCGGGACTGTTAACGCTTAGCTCGTGACAGCGCCAACATCTGCACGCGCCCTCGCTCATCTTCAGCTCTCTAACCGACACGGAGTTGTGATGAAGAGCAGCTGAGCTCAGGAGCTTAACACAATGTGAGTTTATACACGGACAGGAAGAAATCTCCGTATCTGACAGATTCCTCGGTGTATTTTCAGAAAGAAGGAATATTTTTTGTACATATAAGTATTTTTCCCTGTGGATGTAGTAGCTGCTGTTGAGTTGATGCTAATGATGATGATGATGATGATGATGATGAAGCGACTCACACTGAACACCAGGTAGGGTAACAACTTCTGCTAACCGCTAAACATGAACTAAACTCATCTCAGAAGCTCTCATTAGGTCTCGTGTCTTCAGCATTAAATCTGTAAATCAATTAAAATCACAACTAATTAAAGGCTGATAAACATCCAGTAATGAGTGATTTAAACAGATCACTGCAGTGTACAGAAGCTCCACCTGAGACAGACAGAAGCCCAGATAAGGTTGCATAATTTATCGAAATCCAATAATAATGAAAAGAAATGATAAGAATTATTAAATAGATAAATAAGATTATAATGTCATTATTTGGGGGGTTTTGGATCTCTGGGTGTTCACAGAAAAGTCATTTAGTGGTTAATTTGCTTTAATTAATTAAGATTTGTCATTTATTTTAAAAGGAAAGACAACTGAAGGGGAAAAGCATCTTGTGTAAAGAGAGAGAGAGAGAGAGAGAGAGAGAGAGAGAGAGAGAGAAAGAAAGATTGAGATGAAGCCTTTAATATAAAAAATAAAAATATATAATTCATATTTCACATTGAATCAGAACTTGACATGTAGCATGTAATGTAAATAATAATAATAATAATAATAATAATAATAATAATAATAATAATAATAATAATAATAATGTTATTGAATTGAATGAGGGTAAATGTTAAGCACACTTGAGTCTCTAATGTGAAAAAATAAAAATAGGACAAAAAAAACAAGAAACAGAAGTTGAGATGCAGTTAATAAATAAATAAATAAATAAATAAATAAATAAATAAATAAATAGCTGAGCGCGAACAGTGTTGAGGTCTTCAGTGTTCAGTATGTAACCGGCGGCAGGGTCCCGGTGCGGTGCGCGGCTCCTGCATCATGACCGACGGGGAAACGGAGCAGTGCGCGAGAGCCGAGCACGCGCCAGCCGGAGACACGCGAGAGACCGGCGGCGCACGCGAGGACAGCGCGCACCTCCCGTACCCGTCTCTCGCTCCAGTGGTCTTCTTCTGTCTGCAGCAGGGAACGCGCCCGCGGAGCTGGTGTCTGTCTCTCGTATGTAGCCCATATCCTTTATACACTTATGGGTCTCTCTCTCTCTCTCTCTCTCTCTCTCTCTCTCTCTCTCTCTCTCTCTCTCTCTCTGTGTGTCTCTCTCTCTCTCTCTCTCTCTGTCTCACTCTCTGTGTCTCTCTCTCTGTCTCTCGTATGTAGCCCATATCCTTTATACACTTATGGGTCTCTCTCTCTCTCTCTCTCTCTCTCTCTC
>NC_083483.1:962101-989601 GCF_030014155.1 Tachysurus vachellii | reverse complement strand
AACACCCTAAACACAGTCTCTAACACCCTAAACACTGTCTCTAACAGCCTAAACACTGTCTCTATCACCCTAAACACTGTCTCTAACAGCCTAAACACTGTCTCTATCACCATAAAAATCTCTATATCACCCTAAACACTGTCTCTAACAGCCTAAACACTGTATCTAACAGCCTAAACACTGTCTCTAACAGTCTAAACACTGTATCTAACAGCCTAAACAATGTCTCTAACAGCCTAAACACTGTATCTAACAGCCTAAACACTGTCTCTAACAGCCTAAACACTGTCTCTATCACCCTAAACACTGTCTCTATCACCCTAAACACTGTCTCTATCACCCTAAACACTGTCTCTATCACCCTAAACAGTCTCTAACACCCTAAACACTGTCTCTATCACCCTAAACACTGTCTCTAACACCCTAAACACTGTCTCTATCACCCTAAACACTGTCTCTATCACCCTAAACACTGTCTCTATCACCCTAAACAGTCTCTATCACCCTAAACACTGTCTCTATCACCCTAAACACTGTCTCTATCACCCTAAACAGTCTCTAACACCCTAAACACTGTCTCTATCACCCTAAACACTGTCTCTAACACCCTAAACACTGTCTCTATCACCCTAAACACTGTCTCTAACAGCCTAAACACTGTCTCTATCACCCTAAACACTCTCTCTATCACCCTAAACACTGTCTCTATCACCCTAAACACTATCTCTAACAGCCTAAACACTGTCTCTAACACCCTAAACACTGTCTCTATCACCCTAAACACTGTCTCTATCACCCTAAACAGTCTCTAACACCCTAAACACTGTCTCTATCACCCTAAACACTGTCTCTATCACCCTAAACAGTCTCTAACACCCTAAACAATGTCTCTATCACCCTAAACAGTCTCTAACACCCTAAACACTGTCTCTAACACCCTAAACACTGTCTCTATCACCCTAAAAACTCTCTCTATCATCATAAAAAGACTAACAGCCTAAACACTCTCTTTAACAGCCTAAACACTCTGTCTAACACCTTAAACACAATCTCTAACCATCTAAACACTCTAACCTAAACACTGTCTTTAAAAACCTAAACACTCTCTTTAAAAACTTAAACACTCTCTTTTACACCCTAAACCCTCTGCCTAACACCTTAAACACTATCTCTAACCATTTAAACACTCTAACAGCCTAAACACTCTCTTTAACACCCTGAACACTCTCTTTAACAGCATAAACACTCTGTCTAACACCTTAAACACAATCTCTAACCATCTAAACACTCTAACCTAAACACTCTCTTTAAAAACTTAAACACTCTCTTTTACACCCTAAACCCTCTGCCTAACACCTTAAACACTATCTCTAACCATTTAAACACTCTAACAGCCTAAACACTCTCTTTAACACCCTGAACACTCTCTTTAACAGCATAAACACTCTGTCTATTACCATAAACACTTTAAAACTTGACCCTAAGCACTCTGTCCCTTACCCTTAACATTATCTCTCCCGTCCTCATCCATTTAGACTCAGTCATGCTTACACTCTTTTTTTTTACTTCTTTTGATAATACAAGATGAATCTCTTCTCTTTTTTGCCTTTGATCACATCCTACAGAGAGCCTGGTTTTAATTCAGCCTCATACTGGGTTTGATTCTCCGGCATTTCCCATGAGGAAGTGATTACTGCATTAACACTGATTACAGAACGCTGATTGTGTGTTGTGTCATTGTGTACTATATCGTGGGGTTTTTCGAGGAGGGAGAAAAAAAACGATCCATCTTTCCGTTCTCAGAGTCGTTAATTGGTCCAACGGCTTGAAAAACGAATATTAAAACGAGTTATGAAGGGAAATAAATTTGAAAGTTAAAACCACTGCATTTTCACTCTCACATTTTTGATATTCGGCACAGTTTATCCGTAACGCACAAACAAACTTGATTACCAAACAGGAAGTGGGGTCACACCTCAGAATATCTCATATCTCCTGACTTCTCAATGTGGAACAAACACTGATAGAGAGGTAATTACTAACCCTAACCCTGTTCTTCCTTTGTTGCTAAGGGGTAAAAGTGTTTGGCTCCATTAATCGCTGCTTTCAGCTATTATTATTATTCTTGTGCATATCTTGTGTTTGAGTCCCAGTAGAGGGAAGTCGGGAAGTCGTGGCCTAATGGTTAGAGAGTCTGACTCCTAACCCTAAGGTTGTGGGTTCGAGTCTCAGGCCAGCAATACCACGACTGAGGTGCCCTTGAGCAAGGCACCGAACCCCCCCAACTGCTCCCCGGGCGCCGCAGCATAAATGGCTGCCCACTGCTCCGGGTGTGTGTTCACGGTGTGTGTGTGTTCACTGCTGTGTGTGTGTGTGTGTGTGTGTGTTCACTGCTGTGTGTGTGCACTTGGGATGGGTTAAATGCAGAGAACGAATCCTGAGTATGGGTCACTGTACTTAGCCGTGTGTCACGTCACTTTTTTTTTAAAGTTTATTTGGATAGCGGTCTGGAGAACATTCAGGGTTTATATGCATTATTCTCCTCCTTACGGATGCCATAACTTTTAGTCATGGTCGTCTGTGTGCTTGAAAAACAGATTTAAATTTCAGATGGATGAAAAGGTCTGAATTTCAGCAGGTGATGGATTTTCCTTAGTTTCCTGTGATCATAATAATCAGCGGTTTAGGGATTAAACTGACCTACTGATGCCTCGGTTGTTCACTGATCAGACGGCTTTCTCTTCTTCCTGCTGATTTTATTCATCATTCAATACATAACAAAACATCTAACAGCTTTTGTTAGAAGATTTATGTATGAGTTCACATTAATGACGAAGAGTTCACATTAATGACGAAGAGTTCACATTAATGACGAAGAGTTCATATTAATGATGAAGAGTTCACATTAATGACGAAGAGTTCACATTAATGACGAAGAGTTCACATTAATGACGAAGAGTTCACATTAATGACGGAGTTCACATTAATGACGAAGAGTTCACATTAATGACGAAGAGTTCATATTAATGACGAAGAGTTCACATTAATGATGAAGAGTTCACATTAATGACGAAGAGTTCACATTAATGACGAAGAGTTCACATTAATGACGAAGAGTTCACATTAATGATGAAGAGTTCACAATAATGATGAAGAGTTCACATTAATGACGAAGAGTTCACATTAATGACGAAGAGTTCACAATAATGACGAAGAGTTCACATTAATGACGAAGAGTTCACATTAATGATGAAGAGTTCACAATAATGACGAAGAGTTCACATTAATGACGAAGAGTTCACATTAATGACGAAGAGTTCACATTAATGATGAAGAGTTCACATTAATGATGGCATTCAGTAACACACAGTGATAAATATAGCTGATTATTCCTGTAAAAACCTTTCACTTTTCTCTCTAACTCGTTTTTTTCTACTCCAACATAAACAAATGATGAGTTTGAGTGTTTGCCTTCATTAATCTCAGTCATCTGCTCCAGTGATTTACTTTACACACTTTAAGACGAACGTTAATGCATTGTCATGGAACGGTAATGAAGATCTTTTATATTTGATATTAAAAACAACAGTATTGGGAACACTAGTCATTTTTACATGTCTGGTGTGTCAATGCAGTAGAAAGGTGGAGGTTCATCTGAACATCTTCATGTCTAAGACTGGGAACGTCGTGTGTCGGGATTCGAGACGCTACACCTTAACGTTGAATCTGAAGGATCTTGTGCTTCCAGGTATCTGTGAGGATAAGACAAGTTCTCACTGGAGACTCCTTCTATACATGATAAACATCTCCTCACAGGTCAATAATTATACATTATCGTTATCGGTGGATCCCTGTGAGTCATCTGTTACTATAGAAACCATAACATCACATTAACCATTAATCTAAACCTGTAATTTGAACTGTGACTGTTCTAGAAAATGAATCAGCTTCTAACCGAGTCAGAGTCGAGGCTCCTGAGCCGCTGTGATATGAATCACGTAGACGAGAGATTACGAAGCTGTCCGTGAATCAAAAAGTTGTGTGATGAGCTTCAGGTGCTTACAGAGTGTCCTTATTTCTGCACCTGTCATTATAATCATCCCTTTAATCAGTCTGCTGAGGATCACACGATCAGAGAAGTGTTTAATGTGCATGCTGGGCGACTAAATATGGCAAGCAACAGAGGTCAAAGAGAGGCAGAGGCAGCATCTGCCTGAGAAAACACACATCCAGATGGTACTAAAATTATCCGACAAGTAATTCGCTCTGTAATTGTCTTCTCAGAGCGGCGGAGATGAAAAAGCAGCAACACGGCCGACGTTCCGACACCCCGCATCCGCGTGTCCCGTCTGAACAGAGTTCTTTTCCTCCTGAGCCTCATAAGAAGCTTCTGCTGCTGTTTACTGAAGTCTTTTTTTTCTCAGATATTGAGTGACTTTATTTGGTCCAGGATCCAGGTGGTGATTGTGCATCAGGATCAGCTGGCTCATTACCAGCGCCGAGCTCATCAGGACTTGGAGTACAGAAGGGTCCGGGATCGTCCCAGCTGGATCCAGGTGTTCTTACTAAATCCAAGACAGCTGCTGGTGGAGCACAAGGTGCTGTTTCCTGAGACTCTGAATCAAGACCATGTTGTAGACTATGGCGTGGATGAGCAATATTCAAGCCACTGATCATTGTACCAGGGTGTGCGTGATTAGAGCTTCCGGAGGAGCCCGTGTATGAGCTGTTACTATAGAAACGATACCAGGTTAAAATATATATCGTCGCTGTCAAACAGAATCCTCGTATCTCCAAAACCGTTATTTTTCAGGAAATTAAAAAAACTCCGTACCTTATCTGCAGTACACAGGGTTTAGTCCGCGTTACAGTGGATTGTCTTGCGCTAAATTCCTGTCCTCAGACGAGCACCAGAACTAGCGGGGGTCAAGATTTTTTTTTCTTTGAGCCCAGTGTTTTGAAGACATTTACCTCAGAAGATGTGTTGATTCGTTGCGACTCTTCTTGAGGAGAAATATGCCGTGAAGCTCTCCCACGGAGTGAGGAAGAGGTGGACAGTTGAAGTGTCCAATGGAGTTATGAGATTTGTGCTCAAGCTATTTTCAAGACTTTAGATTGGTTAATAACTTGTAAAAATAACAGACCCACGTGGGGACTGACCAATAGCATCCATATGTGAAAAAATATGAAATTGACCAAATTTGGACATACGAGGTTTCCGCCCGACAGCGACGATATATAAACCAAACCTGTCGTTTGTGTTATGATGCTGTTTTATTTCAAATTAATTCACACCATCTGGCTCAGATTCGTCACTCATCAGTTATATGGTGACGTTTTCTGGAAGGAGATGTTTCTTATCGTTGGTGGAAGGAGACTCCGGTGTCACTGCACCATGAAAAAAAGCTGCTTTTGTGAAAATGTGAATGTGTTTAGAGCTGCTACGAAGTAAGTAACCAAACGGAACGAACCGCATCTATAAATGAATACAAACACTAGCCACAATAAGGGCTGTCCATAATGTCCATAACTAATGAAGATGTATAGGAGTGAGCCGTGGCCTCAGCCGTACATCCACCCTGCCATTAATATCCTCTTTCAATTAACCTCATTATCACGCTTCCATGGCAGCTAACAAATTAGAAAAGGGTCTACAAATGAAATTCACATCATGTTCAGAGCATCCTGGTCAACTACAGTGTGTCGTTTGTGAAAAAAAGCCCTTTCACACCAACACACCGTCCCTCACCGAGTCCAGACGAGTTTTACAGGCTGCTCTGAAACACACCGCTTTTCTGCGTTCTCTTATCTTTCATGCACGAGTCGCTCTCAGATCGCTTGCCGTGTTTGTTTGTCAGAACCAAACACGAGCTCTGAATTAATAACGCCGCTGAAGTCATTTACTCGATGCTTTTTTTTTCCCTTAACAAACGTTCACACCTTCACACTCTGTGCGTTCGTTATCGTCCCGGAAAGCAGACGTGTTTTGCTTCCTACGGGAAGCGAATATCTCATTAAGTTGTTTACACGTTGGACTGAAGGACGTAAATACGACTGGGAAAATCCTGAAGAAAATCTTTGTACTGTGAAGGTCAGGACGATCTCCTTAACGTCGACGTCGACGTCAACATCTCCTCACAGTTAGCTGGCTAGCTCCTTGTTAACGTAGACGCGTTTACTGTTTTTTGATGATCTAAATGAGACGTTTATTTAAGGAGTCTCCAGTGGCGGCGTTCAGTAACACTCAGTTTTCTGACTGCTTGCTAACGTCCTCCTGAAGCTGGCTATAGATTTAGACCTGAGTTTATAATCCAGGCCCCCAGACCAGAGCAGACTCACTGAAATATTCGAGCGTTACAGTCTACAGCAGTGGTCCCCAACCGGGCCGCGGACCGGTACCGGTCCGCCCAAGGAACATTAAATTATTTCCATTTTATTTACTGTGGTGTATTTATCTCAGGTTTTTTTGCGACTTTCCATGGATGAGAGGTTAACCGGGAGCTGAGAGACGTCACCTAAAGCCGCACCAATACCGCTCATGTGCAAAATATCTGGCCGGTTTTAGGTGACGTCTGGAGCTGAGCGGCTGCAAGCGGCAGTGGTGTTGTAGCTTTGGTGGAGAGAAGGTGTGTATCGCTCTTCTCTCTGTTCACCGGTACTTTCTCATGTTTATCAGTACTTGGTGTACGTGTATATTGTGTTTGCTCAAAATTTAACCCACAAATTAGCAAAAATGAGAAAGTTAGAAACTCTGCCAGTGTTCTGGATTAAAGTCATGGCGGAACACCCTGAGATTGTCACCACAGCACTTAAATCCCTATTGCTATTTCCGACATGCTATCTGTGTGAAGCGGTTTTCTGCAGTGACAGCAACCAAAACAAAACAACAGAATAAACTGGACATAAGCAACACACTTCGGGTGTCATTATCAAATTGTTGACCGGTCCGCGGCAATAAAAAGGTTGGGGACCAAAAAGGTTTGGTCTACAGTATCATGCAGCGCTGCTGTTTGTCTGAAGGTCCTAATAGTCTGACAGACGGCTTTGTGGCGATTAGACGATTTCTATTCAAGCCGTAATACGGTGAAGGGAAGAGCGGCGGCGAGGTCGAGCTCGCTATAAATCATTTGACAATCAGCTCATAAATCACTGCTGCAGACGGCGTCTAAACATGGTGTGGAGGATGAAATTTGAGGATGAAGAAGATCAGCTGAAGAAGATTTATCAGATTTATCAGATTAATAGTAAAGAAGTTTGTCTAAGAGCTTTTATACATTTATAGTTAGCTTTAATGATGAAACAAACTAGAATCACTCTTTTCCTCATCAGAAATAAATCGAGCATTAAAAAAGACTTAAAAACCATGCAGGGCGCCACTAAGGGGGGAAAAGTGAGGACGATTCTAAGGGCCCACGCTCTTTTGGGGCCCCCAGAGGCTTGTATGTGTGGTGAGAAATGGGTGTGGTTAGGGGGCCCTGTCTCATTTTCTTTCACAGGGCCCAAAATTGCTAGTGCTTAAAACATTTAAAGAAATCACTGTGTTAGTTTTTTTCTAACCCAAATGTAAACAAACAAACAAACAAACAAACAAACAGACAGAGTCCCAGACAGTCAGCACACTGCAGGAACAGCCACAGATCTGAACACAGAGACATTTCAAGCTCTCAGTACTATAGAGTTTGACGTCTCTGAGCCTGCGTGTCATTTCCTGTCTCTTTTTCTTTTTAATTATGCAGCAGATTTTTTTTTTTTTTCCTGCTCTTATTTTATTTGATTCGCTTCTTTCGCTGTCACACGCAGACGGCGGCGGCCGAAGCAGCTCACAATTAAAAGGCGTCCTCGTGTGTGTACGCTCGGAGGCTGCAAATGAGCAAGCGAGCTTCTCACACCTTCGTCACGTCAGACAAAAACCACCTCGGACTCGCTTGATCCCGCAGAACCTCCTGGAAAATGGAATACAGAGAAATGATATTAATTATAGACACAGAAATCCGTCAAATCTTAGAAGAGAACGAACAGAACCGGAGTAAACGTGTTAGTTCAGAGGAAAAGTCTGGTTTTGATGTGTAGGGGTGTTAATTGTTTTACACGTGTGTGCACGGGGCAGAGGTGTTAATTGCAGCGTTTGTGTGTGAGTATGAGTGTGTGTGGGTGTATGTGTGTGTGTGTGTGTGTGTCAGGAGAGATTCCCAGGGGATGAAAATGAGGCAAGCCAATGAGATCCAACACTGAAAAGGCAGTGTGTGTGTGTGTGTGTGTGTGTGTGTGTGTGTGTGTGTGTGTGTGTGTGTGTGTGTTTGTAACAACATCATGTCAATATTGTAAACATAGACACACACACACATTAATAAAGTCCTAATGGCTCCACGATGGTCAAAACAACTTTTTTTTCCTTCTCCCTCATGGCTACTGTCACTAACGAATCTCCGAGGTTACGGGCGTCTGCCATCGCCGTATCGGTTTCCCTGACAACAAGAGTCACTGATGCGCACGGCGAGTTCAACCGGGTAACCTGGAGAGAGACGGAGTGAGAGAGACAGAGTGTGAGAGACGGAGTGAGAGAGACAGAACGAGAGAGACGGAGTGAGAGAGACGGAGTGAGAGAGACAGAACGAGAGAGACAGAGCGAGAGAGACGGAGTGAGAGAGACAGAGTGAGAGAGACGGAGTGAGAGAGACGAGAAGAAAGCAGAGGACAAAATGAGTTTAATATGAAACGTCTCACTGAGCAGATGTTTATTCAGTCACGTGGCGGAGTCACGTCACGTCACTGTTAGAGAAACGACGCCGTGCTACAGGAGGAAAATAACCACAACAACAAATAGAGCTTTATTACATTGTTATTAATCAGTCCTACATTTGATCTGTTTAGAGATCCACTTAATCCTGCAGATGTCAAGTCAGGTGATCATACGGCTTTGGGTCCGTGAAGCTCTCGTGGTCTTTATGGCTCATACATCTGTTGGCTTTTGGATTCATCTAGTAATGTAAAGTGTGAACCAGAGTCTTATTCCCTCAGACCTCAGGAACACTGCTGCTTCCCTCAAAATGTGGTCCGAGCCAAAACACGCATCGTTTTGGTCCGAGAGCTCGTGGCGACTAACAAGAGGAATAATGACTAACGAGGTGACAGTAATGATGTGGGGGAAGGTGAGAGGGTGCAGTCGGAGCTGCAGGAAAAACAGGACCCTTTCTCTGATTATTCCAATTAAAGGGTTTCGCTGCTGCTGTAAAAATAAGGATCGAAATCTGATTGGTCCTCGTTTAAGTTCATCTCAGTGATGATGAAGATAATAAGAGTCGAATTCCACATCTCCAGACACTGATATTATATTGTGATGTCCTCCAGGTACACACACACACACACACACACACACACACACACACAACACCAGTGTCAATGCTTTCGTGATGAAAATAAAAGAAATGATGTTGTGAGTTTTTTTACATACAGTTTTAAACACCGCTGCACAGAACTGTGGAAATACCGACCTCTTTAACACACACAGAGAGAGAGAGAGAGAGAGAGAGAGAGAGAGAAGGACGAGTGGAGAAAGGGACTGATGTCTGCAAGATTTGTTTGTGTCGTTTTTGTATTGACAAATGACTTCAAAAACGAAACGTGTAGTGCCTGTGTGTCAGCTTACATCACTTCAGCTTCTAAAGATTTAGTGTGTGTGTGTGTGTGTGTGTGTGTGTGTGTGTATGTGTGTGTGTGTGTGAAATGATTTCCACACTACAACAAAAGGAAAAACTAGATACACTTAACCAAGCTCTCTCTCTCTGTCATACACACACACACACACACACACACACACACACACAGATGAACTTCTTTTGTCAGCGGGAAAGAACTGGTTGCTACGGTAACATCACCTCGGGTTTGCCCCGCTCGAGAAGTCTCGTGTCACTGTCTTCTCACACAAGCTTTTACTCACATGCTGACACACACACATGTGCACACACGCACACACACACACACCAGTTTGGACTTCACATGACTCCCTAATCCTCCACTTCCCAAGTGCCTGAGTGTGTGTGTGTGTGTGTGTGTGTGTGTGAGGCTTGAGGGTGGGATCCCCAAGTTAAATCTCCAGCACACAACGATCTCAGCTGTTATTGAGGGAGCACCTGGTTGCCAGGCAACAAACGAGCAGAGACTTCTTGTCTGTCCTGTAAAACGGACACGCCTGATTGGCCGAGTCAGCACGGTCGAGGCAACTTCATAGCTATAGTCAGATTTAATACTGTGTAGATGGTTTCATTAAAAAAAAATTTCTGATCAGGTTAATTGGCTTTAAAATGTTAAGTGAACTCTTTGTTGATGGTCTGATGTAAATGTCCAGCAGTTTCCTGGCAGTCGTTCTGTTTCTATCAGCTTACATTACATCAAACATCCTCTGCTACAACACACTGACTTCACTTCTTCCTCTCCTTCCTCCCCTCTTTCCTCATCACTGCACTCAAATTCTAACACACATATATATGTAGGGGGCACAGTGGCTTAGTGGTTAGCACGTTCGCCTCACACCTCCAGGGTTGTGGGTTCGATTCCCACCTCTGCCTTGTGTGTGTGGAGTTTGCATGTTCTCCCCGTGCCTCGGGGGTTTCCTCCGGGTACTCCGGTTTCCTCCCCCGGTCCAAAGACATGCATGGTAGGTTGATTGGCATCTCTGGAAAATTGTCCATAGTGTGTGAGTGCGTGAGTGAATGCAAGTGTGTGTGTGTGTGTGTGTGTGAGTGCGTGAGTGAATGAGAGTGTGTGTGTGCGCCCTGTGCGCCCTTGATGCCCGATGATGCCTGAGATAGGCAAAGGCTCCCCGTGACCCGAGGTAGTTCGGATAAGTGGTAGAAAATGAGTGAAAGTGAGATATATATATATATATATATATATATATATATATATATATATATATATTTAATCTTCTACAAAAGGGGCGGGGCTTCACTGTATGCTGTGTGACGAACGCTGATGTTAAATTGTGGAGCTTCTTCATTAAAATGCTAAACGCTGGCAGGTAAAATGATTTACAGAGTAAACATCATGGCAGTCGCAGCAGTGTGACACCATATGTTACATCACTTTATGGCAGATTGTATGTTTATTGCCTTAAAGCTGCTCTTTCATAAAACATGAAGGATTTTGTGTTTATTGTAAACAAAATGAAGGAGGGGGGTCACGGTGGCTTAGTGGTTAGCACGTTCGCCTCACACCTCCAGGGTCGGGGTTCGATTCCCGCCTCCACCTTGTGTGTGTGGAGTTTGCATGTTCTCCCCGTGCCTCGGGGGTTTCCTCCGGGTACTCCGGTTTCCTCCCCCGGTCCAAAGACATGCATGGTAGGTTGATTGGCATCTCTGGAAAATTGTCCCTAGTGTGTGATTGTGTGAGTGAATGAGAGTGTGTGTGTGTGTGTGTGTGTGTGTGTGTGTGTGTGTGTGTGTGTGTGTGTGTGTGTGTGTGTGTGTGTGTGTGTGTGTGTGTGTGCCCTGTGATAGGTTGGCACTCCGTCCAGGGTGTATCCTGCCTTGATGCCCAATGACACCTGAGATAGGCACAGGCTCCCCGTGACCCGAGGTAGTTCGGATAAGCGGTAGAAGATGAATGAATGAAAATGAAGGAGATCGACTCGATTTGGAAATCCGTCTCACCTTAAACCACCACGCAGTATCAAACACTGTCGGCCAATTATACACCAATAATGATGGGTTTTTTGTTTAGCAAAAATCTTCCTTAGTCTAAGCTAAAAAAAAAAATAATAATAATTTATTAAATAAATAACAAAATAAACCTCTGCTTTTCTTCCAGCTTTTACTTCTTCCGCTTCTTTCTCTCTGCCTTGTTCATATCGATCATCCAGTTTCTCTGGACTTGTCTCAGATCAATAACCGCGCACACACACACACACACACACACACACACACACACACACACACACAAGGCTTTTACTTTGTGTATAATGATTAGTCGGTGAAGTGTGTGTCGGTGTGTGTGTGTGTGTGTGTGTGTGTGTGTGTGTGTGCGCTCTATTAGTACAATGCCACAAATTGTGAAGAAGTCAAAACACTTGGCGGCAAGTAACAGATGAATCATGATGCAGATTAAATACATAAAAGTAGGAAACAAACACCAGCAGTGGGAGGAGCCAGAGAAGAGGACGATCAATCAGATATGAAGCTTACAAGTGCGTAGACTTTCACTGCGATGACTGATGGAGACTACAGCAGGGTCGGGATCCGACCTCAAGGGATGAAAAATGTTAACTTGAATCGAATAAACGAATAAATTCGTTATCTAGCTAACACACTGTGCAAATCAAAGCTTGAGGATGGAAGAAAGGGGGCGTGTCCAGAGACACATAACAACATAGATACTGTAGAAGGAACCAATCATTGATTTCTGATACCGTTATTAACCGTCTAACGCCTTGTACACATCAACTGAACTGAATCATTCTGGATCAAATCTGAATCGAAATCAAGGCAAGAGTCAGGAGTTAATCATTGTGGTATCGTATCATACTGTACGCTACGCTGCATACTGAGACGCATGTTGTGGCATGTGGACGATGGAGATTTGCGCTCTTAATACTCAGGCAAACACACAACAGGAGAAAATGAATCTGAATCAAGTGAATCAATCTGACCGCTAATTTTCTCTGTGGTCTAAAAAATTTCTCTTGGAGATCGGCCAAATTCCAGAGATTGGTTTCAGCCCTGATCTTATCGACTCAGGACTATTCTGGAGATTGATTCATTAGAGTAGCAGATTAAGCTTACAACTTCGCTCTACAGGAAAGTGGATCTCCCAGAGGAGTGCCAACAATCCAACCAGCGCCTCTGAACGAACGCCACATGCTCTCGATCAACTGCCTTTGAGTTCCTGAGTGAAAGCTACAGTATGTGAAAAAGTGTCTGCTGAGAAGACAAGGCACGTCTGGATCTATTGTAATAAAAGTGCTGCGTTTACTGCGACACAAGAGACTTTTCAAAGAAACTGCCGGAATGATGAAGTGAAGTTAAAATGCTCTTACATCCAACGACGCTGTTTAACGTTATTCGCTACTGCAGGCGTTTTTGTCACCGAACCCGAGTAATTTCACAGAAAAAAGTACCAGCTGAAATTCTGTTCTTTTCTGACATGAATACCAAAACTGGGACCTCGAGCATCCGTCGATCTCGAGCTGAAGGAAGGATACATCACAAAAACTTTCCTCTCTGATATTCACTTGAAGCCCCGCCCCCTCCATACCATCTCACAGGCTGTGGACAATTTACAAATAAAATCTGAATATAAAACATGTTTAGTGGTGATGCGATGACGTGTTTCCACACAACTAGCACGAGAGAACGTTAGCTTTGCTGATTAGCTCACAAGCTGTTAGCATTAGATCAGTGTTGTTACTGAAAGCTGTGTTCTGATTCGTTTTAGATTAAGTCCAGTATCGTTTCTGCCCCCTCCGGTCCACCCTGTGGTGCTGTGGTCACCTCAATGACGATCCACAGTGTGGTATCAGTGTCGTCACTTTCGCTAACCGAGCCGACAAAAATACAGGCATCTTTACCGTGATAAAGGAGTTAATGCTAAGCTGCTAAATTTACTGTTGGGGAAAAAGCGAGCAGTGCCGCAGGTCAAAAAAACGTCAGTGGGGCATTTTATCATGGCAATTAAAAACATGTGCAGGACATTTCACCCTCGGATGCAAAAAAGGTGTGATTTATAATCTTACAAGAATCCTGTAAATGTCACCTCTATTCACCTCTTACAGAAGCCTGGTCTTACAGAGGTCTGGGATTTATTTAGACCCAGAAGAGACAAATCAGTCACTCTTTAATAATCTCCAGCTCACAGCAAGGCTTGGACCGTAACATCTCCGAGTGCTTTGCTCTTTTATTCTTGGCTAAGGAACTCATTTTCAGGATAAAGTTCTCTGTTCACTGAAGTCTACGACCCTGCGATGTCCTCGCTTCGGGTCACGAGCTGGAGGGACTGAAAGAAAGCAGACAATAGAAACATGGTTCCTCTTCAGGGTTCAGGCTCCTTACAGAGACGCCACCTGCTCAATGTACCGTACTGAGCTCAGATAGCCGAGAAGCTCACACACACACTCACCTGCAACATCATCAAAGGTCTTACCTTACAGTGTTCTGGACATCTTTAACATTAGTATCGGTTAACAGAGCAGGACCTTCTTGTGTGTCAGTATCTGGTATGTGGTTATTAACAGAAACCAAAGAAACCTTTTCATACCTGGTGCTGAAAGTGGCGTCTTCACTCCAAACTAAACACACAGGAAGATTAGTGAGAATATTTTCAGATCAGAATTCATTTTGTTTTCATCTCACATACAGATTCTCAGCAGGTAGGAACTCACCTTCTGACACCTCGAGTCTCGTCACTATCATAAATTATTCATCAATCCAATCACTCATGTTATTCTGATCAGAGTCATGAGGGAATCAATGGGCATGAGGTAGGAATACACACTGTGTGAGACTGTGCACACACACATGCATACACACACAGACACACATACACATGCATACACACACACAGACTCACACACACACA
Organism: Tachysurus vachellii; assembly: GCF_030014155.1. Lineage (NCBI taxonomy): Eukaryota > Metazoa > Chordata > Actinopteri > Siluriformes > Bagridae > Tachysurus > Tachysurus vachellii. Next base: position 975,033 of record NC_083483.1, on the reverse strand, counting down.
CACATACACAAACTCACAAACACACACACAGACACACACATACACATGCATACACGCACTCACACACACACAGACACACACATGCATACACACACTCACAAACGCAAACACACACACTCACACGTACACATGCATACACACACACACATACACACAGACACACTCATACACATGCATACACACACTCACACACACACATACACATGCATACACACAAACACACACTCACACATGCATACACACACTCACAAACACACACACACATACACACACATACACATGCATACACACACTCACACACACACATACACACAAACGCACACAAATACACGTTTACACACACACAACACAAACACGCATACACACAGACACACATATCCACACACACTCACACACAAACATATACACATACACACATGCACACACATACACACCCACATGCATACACACAAACACACACAGACACACACACACATATACACACACACATATATATATGCACACACATACACAAACACGCATACACACACAGATATATATACACACACACACACACCTAGTTAAGAGGTTGTTAAATGCAGGATCTAAGAACTTTCTCCAAAATAAAAATCCCATTTGTAAACAAACACCTGACTTTAATCAAAATCCATCGTTGTCACGTGTAACGTAGGACTGGAGACAGGGTTCTCCTGGTGTCTGAGCTTCATGATAAAAGACAGAGAAGACAAGGAGACAAGCTCGAGTCTTTAACACTCTAGTCTCAGCACGCTTGATGCTTCATTTCACCCAGATGTTATACAGCAGTTAGTTCCAATCCACTAATCTGAAGCTCAACACACGTGACGCAATCCAGATTTGAGCCTGAAATGTCAGTTAGTCGATATGAATTTGTTTTCAATACAACAGAAGAAAATACAAAGAATGCGCGTGTGTGTGTGTGTGTGTGTGTGTGTGTGTGTGCAGCATCCTGGAATGAACTCAGACTGTATGCATACCATAATAAGTCTTGTGTGGCTAATCCACCTAGTCTGGCCCAGATTTGTCTGTAGATCTGTAAGAAGAGACTTCTGATTCAGACGGAGACTCAAACATCACAGACAGAGATGAAGCCTGAAATGATGGAGATCTTTCTGGAACCTTCATACACACACACACACACACACACACACACACACAAAGGATCTGGTGCTCCAGCAGACAGAGAAGATGAATACGATAATAAATCCAAATCAGACTGTTCTCTTTTCAGGAAACCATAAAGAGTCACCTTTATGCTAAAAGCTCTACACCGCATCTCCAGACATCTCCGCAGACGCAGAACATCCTACTTATGGAGACACGTATTGAGTAAATTAGGCCCAAAATTCAGTGTGGTTCAGCCCCCTGTCTGCCCTCTGAGGGGGTTTTAAGCTCAAGTGACTGCAGCTCGTCTCCCCAGTGGACCCGATTAAACTGAAAATGTCAACACGCTCAGCCTTCCTGTGTCTGATGGAGCTGGGGGATGAAATCCTGCTGGTTCTACTGACTTCTTGGTGGCTGGAGATGGAGTTCCACTTCTTGGAGATGTGTGAAGTAAAACACAGAGTTTCATAGACAAAAACATTTCAGACTTAAGAGCTAATAATCAAAATTTGCTGCTAGCGTGAAGTTAGAGACAATATAAAGCTTTGGAAGGGGATCTGAGAGCAGGACAGGATAAACCACTAAAGCGCCGCTGCAAAATGGCACTGTGTGTAATGTAGGACAGTGAATATGAAATAAGGTGAACGGCCGTAAGACACACACTGATCATTACAAAATAAATAGTGTGTGTTGGACCTTCTGCAGCGATGCCCTTGTGAGTCGTCCAGTTTGATGGACCTTCAGTGCTTCAGTCATTTATCAGCTGTACATACTGTAGAGTCTCTTCTCCTTATTAAACCCTCTCTCTCTCTCTCTCTCTCTCTCTCTCTCTCTCTCCATATGGCAGTGTACAACATAATTATTCATGCTGAAATGAAGTTATGGCACACACTGACATTTATTTCAGGGTGAAAGAGGGATAAGTGCTGACGGAGCAGAAGCTACCTCCAAGAACGCTAGCTGGAGGATTAGGATTCATAATGGCACTAAAGTAAAGGTGGTTCCATTAAAACGTCACTTTTTTAGGATGTGTAATTAGTCAGACGTTTTGAGACAGCGATATGTCGCACTGCCTTCGATCGCAAATCAATTCTAGCATCAAAAATGTCAGAGCTGCATCGCTGGAGCATCGGGCTAATGTTCAGACGATGACTGTGGAAGAACCGGAGCAAGTTGTAGCAACAATATTTTTTAATTGAAAATGTGTGTGTAGATTTCATCTTAGTTTTGATAACAATGTTTTGATGCCTGATTTCACTGCAGCTCCATCAGTGTCTTCCTTAAACCACTCCATCAGGTAACTAACACAAGTCATGATGTCATAAAAGCTTGAAACAAAAACCACAGTCATGAAAATCCACGGAGAAAGTTCACGCGGATTCGTTTGAATTTCAAGAATTTCTTCCTTCCACTTTTTTTTTAAATGGAAATAAGTTTGTTGCTAACTAGCTAACATGCTAATAGAGTAAGACGTGTCATGCTAGCATGTGTTAAGTCTGCTAGCTCGTTATTTCTAGCTATAGCAGTAATAGTGTTAAATTTATTGACAATTTATTACTTTTCTTAATTATAATTTTAATTTTCCGTCACGTCATCATGAAATTGTGTGAGCTAAAGTGCCACATGAAGCAGGTTATTTGTAACGATCATTTTTTTACCTCATGCTGAACAAACATTTCATTTTCAGTTTTATTTCTTTATCAGACCTTCGTCGTGTCGCTCCACATGACTGAACTGAACGTGTCTCGATTCATCAGAATTCATCAGATTCTCATTAAAGCGACGCTGTGTGAATCGGACCGTTCTCGCTCCTACACACGGTTCTCCTCTCTCGCGCCGTAACCTAAACCCTCGCGTATAGTCTGCGCGGGGGTCGATAACTGTAGAGATGTTCAACACAGAGCAATAACATCAAACCTTATTACTGAAGTGAAGCGAGCGAGTAACGAGCACAGAGAGAGGAAACACATCTTCACTCATCTCTCACAGCGAGCGGCGCTAAATCAGATTAAACCTGATGATCCTGAATAAATCCTGAATAAAAGTACAGCAGAATTTTACTGGAGTCACGTGAGCCTTTAATACGGAAATCACACACGTCACCTTTCATTCATTCATTCATTCACTCATCTTCTACCGCTTATCCGAACTACCTCGGGTCACAGGGAGCCTGTGCCTATCTCAGGCGTCATCGGGCATCAAGGCAGGATACACCCTGGACGGAGTGCCAACCCATCGCAGGGCACACACACACTCTCATTCACTCACACAATCACACACTAGGGACAATTTTCCAGAGATGCCAATCAACCTACCATGCATGTCTTTGGGCCGGGGGAGGAAACCGGAGTACCCGGAGGAAACCCCCGAGGCACGGGGAGAACATGCAAACTCCACACACACAAGGTGGAGGCGGGAATCGAACACTGACCCTGGAGGTGTGAGGCGAACGTGCTAAACACTAAGCCACCGTGACCCCAGTCACCTTTCAGACGTCTTCAAATTAAGTTACACAAAACGAGTTAAAATACTAAAAACAAAAGTGTAGCTCACTGAAATGTAGGTTTCTCCTTAAAAACACAGATTTGACTGGATTCCTCACGGTAATGAATACAGAAGTAATAATACGTTTATAAAAGACACAGCAAAGCTGGATCAAGTGCTATTCTAGTAGCTGAAATAAACTATACGTGAGTTGGTCAGAATATTTCTGCTAAGTTAAAGCCAGTGGTTTTTGAAATCAGTATCAGGAAGCCCCGCCCACTTTCCTCTAGTCACACATACTATAATAAAAAGAGTAAGACACATCTAAATCAGAGATACTCGAGTGATATTACCCACACACACACACACACACACACACACACACACACGTGTATGTAGCATGTGTGTAACTCGAATCTGAACACACTGAACTTTCCCCAAGATTAAATAGACACGTAAAAATACAGAGGATTTATTGTCTGCTCTGTGTGTGCAGTTGTCAACTCTCTTTAATAAAACTCCTGCAGCTCATATCTGTGTGTGTGTGTGTGTGTGTGTGTGTGTGTGAGAGAGAGAGAAAGAGAGAGAGACACACACAACAGGGGAGCAGCTTGCCTCTAATACTGGCTGACATTTACCCATTTAATTAACTCTCCAATATTGTTCAAAAATTCTCAGTTTCTTACCTTTACACGCACACACACACACACGTGCATACATGCACACACACACACACGCACACACACATGCATACATGCACACAAACACGTGCACACACACACACACATGTTCAAGAGACCTGACAGAATGTCACATTTAGCCTTGTCATTGCGTCTGAGAGTATCAGTGCCTTGCAGTCCTGCAGTGACTAGCATGTGTGTGTGTTTGTGTGTGTGTGTGTGTGTGTGTGTGTGTGTTATATAAAGGAAGCAGTTGCAGTGCACTTTAGTCTGTAGAAAGGAATGTAGCAATAGTGAAATCACAGCAAGACATTTTGGACAGAAGTCGTTTATCAAGCAGCCGTGTACGTTTAAGATGAATAACACACACACACACACACACACACACACACACACACACACACACTCTATTCTATTCACTCACTCTAATGTTCTGATTTTTATATTGTGTCATATTGTTATTTTATTTATTTATTTCCTTTTTTATAGAAAAATCGGACACAAAGCAGAAAAACAGCAGAGACTCGACGCCATTTTAGTCGCGTAAACACAAAAAGTTTCTGACTGCATCGAAGACGAAACATTCGGCGCTTGAGTTCTTTGTCATTCGAAGGCCAAATGTTTTTCTTCACTCTGTTTGGAAGGCACACTAACATTTCGCTGGTTATTTTCCTGTACACATCGACCTCCACGTGTCCGAACTCACGCCTGTGTTCAGTAATCTGCTGATGTTCTATGACTTCTGTGGGGTTTTCTTTTCCTTTCTGTACCTGTTAATAATTAATCATCCAATCAGAGCGTTCCGTCCCCCCAGAGCCCCTGCTATTGCACTGTTAGATGACATGACTCCATTATGAGCTACGATGATGTGTTAGAGCGGAGTAAAGCTCTACATCTCTCTGTCTGCTCTGTCTATTCTCATGGCCACTGGAAACTCTTTTCTGTATAATTCATAGTGCAGAGGGAGAGGAATATTCTCTCAGTAGCTTTTATCTCAGGGGTAAAAAAAAGTGTGTGTGTGTGTGTGTGTGTGTGTGTGTGTGTGTGTGTGTGTGTGTGTGTGTGTGAGGATTATTCACCAATTTCCTTTTGAACTAGCCGGATGTTCTGTCTCCATATACAGAGTAAATATTTCCCCAAATTTCTCTCTCACTTGATATATTTTAAGGAATCGAAGGCAGATGTGTGCAGCAGTGACAGGGACAAGGGACAGGGACAAGGGACAGGGACAAGTGTGTGAGAGGATTTGTGTATGTTTTTGCATGAATGAGCTTTTGAAGATACACATAGTCATGCGTAACAGCATGTGCCTTTTATTAGGGCAGATCCTCAGGAATCATGATTCACGAATCATAAATCAGGATTCAAATCCTAGACACGAATCATGATTCAGGAATCAAATCCTAGACACGAATCATGATTCAGGAATCAAATTTTAGACACAAATCATAATTTAGGAATCAAATTTTAGACACAAATCATGATTCAGGAATCAAATCTTAGACACAAATCATGATTCAGGAATCAAATCTTAGACACAAATCATGATTTAGGAATCAAATCTTAGACACACACAGCCATCGGAAAGTGATTAGTTCTCTTAATAACACAAAATGCATCAGACACACACAAGTCAACACCAGGAACATGTAGAAGATAGAAGGAAGAAGAAAACAGTTTTTTTTTAATGTTTTTTTTATATTATAAACACACAAAAAAACACAAACAACACAACAACACCACAGCAAGACAAAGACATCAGCGTTAGTATCAACTACAAAGACTCCCAGGACATGATGTACAGGAAAATAAATAACTAAAATATAACAGGAGCTTTTCAGTACAATTTTTACTGTTAATGTTCTCACTGTTGAGAGTGAGGATGAGGAAGAGGAAGAGGAAGATCGCCACTTGGCAGCGTGTCTAATTATCATCTCAGATCAGCGTTATTTGTAAAGTGTTTGCTTTGACACTTCGATATTGTTTCCTGGGTCAAAATCTTTCTGGCGAATAAGAGTTTCTCAGTGACGCTCCTAATAAATACAGCTCATATAGTGTAGAATAGTGGGTGTGGCCTAAAGCAGAAGTAGGTGTGTCCTAAAGCTGAACTTTCAGTTTTATTTTATAATGATATCTGTAATATTGGACACTATCTGTTTTTTCTATTTCTCAAACCTAAACACAATGGAATAACTGCAGTTAAAGCAGCGTGACTCTGACCAGGGGGTTAGTAAGTTAGTAAGGATGAGTGACGTCATAAACATGTTGTTCTCCTTCACCTTTTTGTTGCACACACAGTGTAAAATAAATACACAATACAGAAATAATTATATCACTCATAATACTGGTGTGGGGGCACCGTGGCTTAGTGGTTAGCACGTTCGCCTCACACCTCCAGGGTTGGTGGTTCGATTCCCGCCTCCACCTTGTGTGTGTGGAGTTTGCATGTTCTCCCCGTGCCTCGGGGGTTTCCTCCGGGTACTCCGGTTTCCTCCCCCGGTCCAAAGACATGCATGGTAGGTTGATTGGCATCTCTGGAAAATTGTCCGTAGTGTGTGATTGTGTGATTGTGTGTGTGTGTGTGTGTGTGTGCCCTGCGATGGGTTGGCACTCCGTCCAGGGTGTATCCTGCCTTGATGCCCGATGACGCCTGAGATAGACACAGGCTCCCCGTGACCCGAGGTAGTTCGGATAAGTGGTAGAAGATGAATGAATGAATGAATAATACTGGTGTGTGTGTGTGTGTGTGTGTGTGTGTGTGTGTGTGTGTGTGTGTGTGTTCTTTACCCGAGGTCTCTCAGGCTGCACCGGTAATCGTTTATTAACTGAAATTTTGGCCTTTACACAAAGCAAAATGGCAAAAGTCCTGATTTTTTAAATTTATTTTTTATTTTCTCAGCAACGGTGGCTGCTGCATGAAAAGAGGATTTTCAGGATGTAAACATAACGACACGTGAGCGCAGTCACACTCGCCGGTGTTTAATACGAGCTTCAAGTTTTAAAAGTCCTCCATAATTAGATGGAAATGATGTTGGTTTTTACATTAACTGGATACAAAGCTTGCAAGTATAATTAAACAAAGTGTGTGTGTGTGTGTGTGTGTGTGTGTGTGTGTGTGTGTGTTTGCTGGCACTAAGTCAGTTCTTCCTCGTCCATCAGTGTTCTCTGGAGAGCAGCACACAGGGGTCACTGGGTTTTAGGGGTTCTTTTGTTCCAGCATCCTCAGAGGAATAGGATAATTGGAGGTGTGTGTGTGCGTGTGTGTGTGTGTGTGTGTGTGTGTGTGTGTGTGTGTGCATGTGTGTGTGTGTTTCATGTAGATTACCAAACCTGTCCTCTCTGCCAGTAATATTTAAATAATGCTGGTGCAATGCAGCATGTGAGCAGCTGCTGAAGTCTGCGGCTGCAGAGTAAGAAGACTGTACAGTACAGTCATCTCTACAAATATTGGCACCCTGAGGTTTTTTCTTTTTTATTGGCACCTCTGGGAATCTCCTCTCGGTTTATCTCTATGCCTGTACATGTGTTTTTAATAGCAGTCAGCACACAGGACTACAGAATTACAGGACTGCAGGACTATACACCTCAGAGCGCAGTTCCGTACACATGGCAAAAATAATCAAGCAAGTCCCGCCCCTTTTTTACGCATGTATCAGTGGCTTCCTGTTTCACTGGAGTGTAAATCTGACATGACACAGACACCATCATCGTATAAAATGCGACCTACGCATTTCTATAACAGAAGAAACTGAAAGACCTGGACAAGTTTCTACACATCTGGAGATCAGAGCAGTTTGGAAGACTTCTCATTCTAGCATCTGGAGTCCACGAGACTGCGCCGTGCTCCACTGAGATGAAACCAGCAGAACGTAATGTTCACTGATAATGTGGTGGACAGTGTGTGAACTTGTTTTTGCTCTAAACACAATGCAAACCGTTTTAAAGCATCGATGAGAGTGTAAATGGAAAGTTGGCTACATCTTCCAAGAGGTTACAGCAGAGTGAAACGAAACAAACCAAACAAACTCAACACAGACCACAACTCTGAATTGTGAGAAATGTGAGATGAAGCTACGAACATTTTCATTCCTAACCTGTGATGTGTGTGTGTGTGTGTGTGTGTATGTGTGTGTATGTGTGTGTTTGTGTGTGTGTATGTGTGTGTGTCTGTATGTGCATGTGTGTGTCTGTGTGTGTGTATGTGTGTGTGTCTGTGTGTATGTGTGTGTATGTTTGTGTGTGTGTATATGTGTGTGCATGTGTGTGTGTGTTTGTGTGTGTGTGTGTGTGTGTGTGTGTGTGTGTGTGTGTGTGTGTGTGTGTGTGTGTGTGTGTGTGTGTGTGTGTGTGTGTGCGTGTGTGTGTGTGTGTGTGTGTGTGTGTGTGTGTGTGTGTGTGTGTGTGCGTGCCCTGGGGGTGTGTACAGTGCGATAACAGTGTGATAAAGGTGTGCTGTGTTTGTGCTAAACAAAGTGCATTTTAGTTGCATTATTTAGGTTCTGTTAGAAAGGAGGATTGTGTTTGTGCTGTTCTTCCTGTTCTTCCTGTTCTTCCTGTTCTTCCTGTTCTTCCTGGACTGCAGTCGTAATGCGGCTCAAGGCACTTTAACTAAAAGGAAAAAATCTAGACTGAGGTTTTACTGACGATGCAATAACAATAATGTGACTCTTTTCACCACACACTCAACCCAATTAGCATTAATATTAACATTAATATTAATAATAATAATAATAATAATAATAATAAACCATTGTGTTGTCACTGTACACAGAGAGTTTATACAGTGTGTTTATCACTTTAGCTAACATTAGACACATATTTAATTAGCATTGATGTATTATCAGGAAACATGTCTGAAGGGAAAAAAGAGATTGAATCACAATTTGTTGATTGAATCGAATCGTATGGAATCAACACCGTCTACATGCTACACGCCGCAGCTCGGTCGCAGGTAGCGCAGCCGTCGCCCCTGGCAGCCATTTTGTGCTGTGTGTAAATCGTCTGCTCTTGTACATAATGACGTTAATAATACATTTTTAGGATGCGTGTGTGTTAATCATCTCAGCAGGACAGGTTTAAAGCAGAGGTTCCTCTTGGATTTAATAAAATCATCACATCCTAAGGGACCGACTCCGTTCTTTTCCTGCCGAGTTACAGTGGGAGGTTCCCATGGAAACGCAAGAATCGGAAAAGCTAGCGTAATTGGTTCACCCCACTTTTCTCATCCTGTCTCTGTTTTGTCTGGGTCTTGATCTCTTTATCTATCTCACGCTTTCTCTCCCCCTTTCTTTTTCTCCATTAAATAAACTCTTTCTCATTAACAGTTATAAGGAATGAAGTGATTCACGAATTAGTTTAATACACATCTGTCAAAAAAAGTGTTCAAAAGAAAAGAGCAGGTTTTAACGTAACCTTATTTAGCTTTCTCTCATTTCTTTATTCTTCTGTTTCTCTCTCAGTAGCCTTGTCATTTTTTCTCTGCTCTCTCTGTCTGTCTTTCTCTCTCTCTGTTTTCGTCTATCTTGCACATCAGCAGCTTCTGTCATATGGAGCTGAAACATTTCCTGTTCGATGACTAATACAGAGATCATTTCTGACTTGTGGGCTAAAGCAGGGATTTAAACTACATTACCAACTAAAATGTCATATCAGATATCAGATATCAGGCCTGAAGACGTTCTGATGATGCGCAGTGCTATTTATGGCGTATAGAGGCGGAGTAGAGGACAATGTTAGAGTTTGAGTAGGGACGTTGTTAGAGGCAGGGTAGAGGACGATTTTAGAGGCGGAGTAGAGGACACTTAGAGGCGGAGCAGAGGACTCTGTTAGAGGCGGGGTAGAGGACACTGTTAGAGGCAGAGCAGAGGACATGGTTAGAGACAGAGCAGAGGACACTGTTAGAGGCAGGGTAGAGGACACTGTTAGAGGCAGAGCAGAGGACATGGTTAGAGACAGAGCAGAGGACACTGTTAGAGGCAGGGTAGAGGACACTGTTAGAGGCAGAGCAGAGGACATGGTTAGAGAGAGAGCAGATGACATTGTTAGAGGCGGGGTAGAGGACAATGTTAGAGTTCAAGTAAGGACGATTTTAGAGGCGGAGTAGAGGACACTGTTAGAGGCAGAGCAGAGGACACTGTTAGAGGCGGAGCAGAGGACACTGTTAGAGGCAGAGCAGAGGACAATGTTAGAGGCGGGGTAGAGGACAATGTTAGAGTTCAAGTAGGGACGATTTTAGAGGCGGAGTAGAGGACACTGTTAGAGGTGGAGCAGAGGACACTGTTAGAGGCAGAGCAGATTACACATTTAGAGGCAGGGTAGAGGACATTCTTAGATGTGGGGTAGACGACACTGTTTGAGGTGAAGTAAAGGACACTTTTAGAGGTGGATAGATGACATTTTTGGGGTAAAGGAAACTCTTAGAGGCATAAATTGTCCTCTTATAGAATAATCTATATCCAGATTTCATTAAAGCTGGTTAATGAATTGACTTCCTAGGTGGCCTTGTGTAAGAGTGTGTGTGTGTGTGTGTGTGTGTGTGTGTGTGTGTGTGTGTGTGTGTGTGTGTGTGTGTGTGCGTGTGTATGTGTAAGTGAGTGTGTGTGTGTTTGTGTGAAGATATATATATACATTTACATTTTACAGCTTCACTACTTAAGTGTCAGTGTTTATAAGGTGTACACATGTGACAGAAAATAGATGTGTGCATTCTCACACTGTGTGTGCATGTGTGTGTGTGTGTGTGTGTGTGTGTGTGTGTGTGTCTGTAATAAAGTGAAGGTGTATGTGTGTGTGAGCATACAGGAATTGTGTTATTCAGCTCATTTTTCAAACCTACTGTAACAGGATTGTCTTTTCTCACTGTTTGACCTGCTGCTTGTGGAAGAGCAGCAGTGTTGATTTGATTTTATCTGTGTGTGTGTGTGTGTGTGTGTGTGTGTGTGTGTGTGTGTGTGTGTGTGTGTGTGTGTGTGTGTGTGTGTGTGATAATTCTGTAGCTGTAGAATTCTCTCTGTTCCTCACTACATGTTTATGTCTTGATGTTAAAGAGTGTTATCATGATTGTATTCATGTTATTTTTGTGTTTATTTTTACACCACAGAGCTGCTGAGATTTAGACTCTGATTGGTCCAAAGGCAGAATCTGTAATCTCTAGTTTAATTAGTCAATTCTATCAAAAGAAAAAAGTGTCTTACTAACAAGACAATCTGCTTTCCTTTTACCCCCTTTCACAAACCTGTAAATAGAAACTTCACTTTTGGTCGTGGTGTTGTGTGAGTTGTGTGGATTTGTGTGGAGTTGTGTGAAGTTGTGTGGAGTTGTGTGAGTCTTGTGGAATTGTCTGAGTTGTGGTGAGTTGTGTAGAGTTGTGTAGAGTTGTGTGAGTTGTGTAGAGTTGTGGTAAGTTGTGTGGGTTTTGTGAGTTGTGTAGAGTTGTGTAGAGTTGTGTAGAGTTGTGTAGAGTACTCAGTATCACAGAAGTTTTAATAAACAAAGAAAATTAATTTTGTGCTTAAATAGTTAAATGGAGTCTAAATCACAGGCTAATAAATGGGAGGTTGTGTGTAAATGTGTGTAAAAACTCACAGGTTTCGCCGTCGTATTAAACACATCATCACTGCGAGGTCCAGTTTAATGACTGTATTAAGCAGTTTTTATGGTCTGAATGTCGTGTCACATGATCACACATCACAAACATGTGAACTGATGAAATAAACCTGCTGGAATTATAGACACAAAGTTCTGTGTAAGGACACGCTGGGTTTATGGAGTCACCAGTGTCAGGAACAGTCAGGAAGTTTACACTCTGTACAGTTTCTCTGAAAAGCACACAGATGTTCCATTAAACATCTTCAACCTCAAACCTAAAGTATTAAACATCTTCAACCTCGAACCTAAAGCATTAAACATCTTCAACCTCAAACCTAAAGCATTAAACATCTTCAACCTCAAACCTAAAGCATTAAACATCTTCAACCTCAAACATTAAGCATTAAACATCTTCAACCTCAAACCTAAAGCATTAAACATCTTCAACCTCAAACATTAAGCATTAAACATCTTCAACCTCAAACCTAAAGCATTAAACATCTTCAACCTCAAACATAAAGCATTAAACATCTTCAACCTCAAACTTAAAGCATTAAACATCTTCATCCTCAAACATAAAGCATTAAACATCTTGATCCTCAAACCTAAAGCATTAAACATCTTCATCCTCAAACATAAAGCATTAAACATCTTCAACCTCAAACATTAAGCATTAAACATCTTCAACCTCAAACATAAAGCATTAAACATCTTCATCCTCAAACATAAAGCATTAAACATCTTGATCCTCAAACATAAAGCATTAAACATCTTCAACCTCAAACCTAAAGCATCTTATGATTTATATCTCACACACACTGGAATAATCAAGTAGATCAAAAGTTTGAGTCTGTGCTGGTTTTGTGGGCGGGGCTTATAATCACAAATTCACGTTCCTTCTGGACTGTGGGTCGGATTGGGTTTGATAAAATGTCTGACTCTATAGTGTAAAACTTCTCCTCGTCTAGAAGCTTCTATTGTAATATTCCAATAAATCGTGTTTAAAGCCACTGGAGGAAGGTGAAGGTGTTTACAGGAAAGTGACTATTAATGTAGCAT